>NC_068984.1:22754976-22767396 GCF_001194135.2 Octopus bimaculoides
CTCTGTTCTTTTTTCTCTTCTGGCATCTGAAGCCTCGGGAAATGCTCATCAAAAGAACAAGACAAGCGTTCCAAAATTATGTTTCTCGACATTTTTCAAATGTCGAGAAGGAAATTTTTGTATTTTGCTAGGGCCGAAACTGCCCCTGGGGGTCAATTCCTGCCTTTGAAAATACACAGAAATGAAGCCTAGGTGCTTCGCAACAAAAATATTTAAAAATTCCAACAAAATGTGGACAATAAAAGGTCAAATAAACGTTTACCTCTGCAGCCGATGTGACAGCACGTCCGTCAGATAGATTGATAGATAGATAGATAGATAGATTGATAGATAGATAGATAGATAGAGAGACAGACAGACAGACAGACAGACAGACAGATGGATAGATAGATATAACTGGTGATATAACTATATATTTGGGTATACATGTGTGTATCATTGTTTCTATCCATTTATGTATGCATTTACTTATACATGTACGCTTGCATGCCTGTATGTACGTCTGTATTTATGCATATATGCATCTATATATACATGTGTGTTTGTGTGTGTGTGTGCGTGTACATATATGCATGTATATATGTATGTATGTGTGTATGTTGGTATATATGTATGTGTATTAGTATACATCAATGTAAGTATATAACTGTATGTATGCATATATATATATATATATATATATGTATATATATATATATATACATATATATATGCACTTGTACATGCATACGTGCATGTATATGTGTATGTATATAAGCATGTATGTGCACATTACGTATGCTGTTCGCTGTTCAGCACATGCGTCGCAGATTGCCTTCACTGTTTCCTTCGGCGAAATTGTACAGTTTAAGAACAAAGGCAAATTTTAAAATTTACTTTTATCTAAAAATCGAATTATCTCATCGTTATATTGATTATATTTAGTCTCATACGCATCCACACTCACACACAGACATTTCTCTCCGTCGCCCTCTCTCTCTCCCTCTCTCTCTCTCTATCTCTTTCTCTCTATTTATCAATCTGTCTCTTTTATTTATATTTTTGGTATTGAATTTAGATTTTTATTTATTCATGTTTTTATGTAACTCTTTTGTATTTTTCCCGTTTATTGTTTCACCATTTTCGTCGCCCACTACAATAAAACTTTTCTTCAGTATCGATCTTATATTTCAAATCCTATACAGACAAGTCATCGAAATGATAGAGAGGGGTGGAAGGAGTAGAAGAAAAGGGGGTGGAGAGAGATGAGAAGGAAAAAGACGAAGAATGCCCTCAATGCCAGCGGCTTCCTGAGATCAGTCTGACTGATCGGTTCCTGGCAATTGATGCCAACTGTTCTAAAACTCCAATTTTCCGTTACTTATTTCGTTCAATCTGCATCGAGTGGTGGAGAGTTGTTGTTGTTGTTGTTGCTGTTGTTGTTGTTGTCGTTTTTGTGCTTTAGGTCTGCCCTGATCACAGATGAGATTTCTCTCATTAATAATGTCAACTATTGAGCGGATATTTAAATTCATTTGTTAAACACATACACACACACACACACACACACACGCACGCACATGCACACGTGCACACATACACTCATACACTTCAGGAGAATTCTAGAATACAAGTGATCTGCTTCGAGGTAAATTATGCACTAAACGTCCTGAACCTAGAGGATGATGATGATGATGATGATGATGAAGAAGAAGAAGAAGAAGAAGAAGAAGAAGAAGAAGAAGAAGAAGAAGAAGAAGAAGAAGAAGAAGAAGAAGAAGAAGAAGAAGAAGAAGAAGAAGAAGAAGAAGGCGGAAAGAAGAACTAGAAGAACAAGTACAAGGAAAAGGAGGAGGGAAGAAGAAGAAGAAGAAGAAGAAGAAGAAGAAGAAGAAGAAGAAGAAGAAGAAGAAGAAGAAGAAGAAGAAGAAGAAGAAGAAGAAGAAGAAGAAATTTTAAAAAGATAAAATTTGTGGCAAGTTAGGGTATCGAACGAACAAACAGCAACAGAGTGGACGTACAGAGTAAACAATCGACAAAAACAAACATTAAGGGCCGTTATGGGAAGACGAATTGTAATGGGTAACGCCTGAGAGAAATTTGGAAAGGATATAGAATAAACAGACGAGAAGAAAATAGTAGAAGAAAAAAAACAAATGCCGGGAGACGAGAGAAATGACGTCCACCTTGTTGGACGTCGCGTCTAAAATCGACAGAGAGAAATAGCCTGTAGTCACGTGTGAGCAAATAGGCAGAGGGGAAGGGGATAAGAGAGAAGATGAGGGAAAGAAACAAAGTGAGTGGGGAGATGAGAGAAGGAACGAAAGATAGTAAGGATTGGAAAAAAGACACGGGACAGTAAAGAACGTGGGGGAGAAATGGAAAATAAAGTGGATTATAGAGGGATAAAGAGAAAGGAAGAAAACTGAGTGTGGAGTCGCAGAAATTATGTAAGAACTTACTGCGGACAAGGCTGCGTGGTGTTTGATTATAAATAAATAAAAAAATACACATGAAGTGCAGGACATCACCAATAAGCGAAAAACACGTAAACACACGAGAGAGCGGTATAGGACAATAAACCAACAAATACACAATCAGAACAGGACATGAACAACGAGTGAAAAATAGGGTGTCTATGTCTCTCTAAAAGTATGGGTGGTTGGCTTTACGTATACGTTTTTAAAGAAAGAAACAGAGAGAAATTATCATATTTTGAAAGATATTGCATATTACCTTAATGCATTTATTTACATTTACAAGATATTTTTCGAAAAGATATATTAATGAATATATAAATATATATTTCTAGTCAATTTCCTCTTATATAATCAAACAAAACCATATTTTTTTAACCTACATAAGATGGCAAGAAGATAGGAATGGCGTAGCATATCATTGACATAAAACAATATAAAAAAAAAAGAACATCAAACAGAGGGACGTTTAAATTGAATCTCACAGACTTCTCGAATAGATATATCATATAAATGTATGAGTTTGTATGTGTATATATATATGTATATACGTATATGTACATATTATGTATATATATATATATATATATATATATATATATATATATATATATATATATATATATATATATATATATGTATGTATGTATGTATGTATGTATGATTATAAGTGTATTTGTGCACGTATATATACATATGTATGTATATATATATAGATATATGTGTGTGTGCAAATAAACATTTTTACAAATACCCATACATATATAATATATACATTTTTATTCATATATTCCTATAGCTATATACATACCTAGATACATATATATATATATGTGTGTGTGTATGTATGTATGCATGCATGTATATCTATATATTGATGAGTTAGCGTGTATATATTATGTACATATATATACACATACCTATACCTACATACATACACACACATATATATATATATATATGTGTGTGTGTGTGTGTGTGTGTGTGTGTGTGCATATATGTATATATATATATGCTCATACACACACAAACCAGCAGACAAACTCACACATGCAAATATGTACATATCTGTTTGTATGTATTTATGTATACATATGGATGTGACAGAAGAAATTGATCAAAATGAAGTGAGGGAGAGAACGAGAGAGAGAAAGAGAGAGAGAGAGAGAGAGAGAGAGAGA
Source organism: Octopus bimaculoides (assembly GCF_001194135.2). Lineage (NCBI taxonomy): Eukaryota > Metazoa > Mollusca > Cephalopoda > Octopoda > Octopodidae > Octopus > Octopus bimaculoides. The sequence continues at coordinate 22,758,614 of NC_068984.1, forward strand.
GAGAGAGAGAGAGAGAGAGAGAGAGAGAGAGAGAGAGAGAGAGATGGTGCGAATTCTACAAGTTTCTCTTTAACCTCTTACAAATTTCACGTTGACTTTTCCCGTTTCTTTTTTTAATTTTTAATTTTTTTTTTTTCAACAAGAACAACTTGCTAGTCAAAATGAAACGGCAAACAATTCAGTTACGATTGAATAATCACACAGCACTAATGTGTAGCTTCATAACTTCGTACGTGTATTCTGTGTATTTAAAGATATAAGCATTGCCTCAAGTACTTCTCTATATTTTTTCCCATTTCTTTGTCTGTCTCCATTTTTCTCCCTATCACTCTTTGTCTCTGTCCCTCTCTCTTTCTCTCTCACACACTCTTTCTATTAGTATATATCATGTCTGTCGCTTTCCCACCCTCTCTCTCTGTCTCTCTGTCTCTCTAACTCTCTAACTCTCCCTCACTCTATATCCACCTTTCCCTCTCTGTCTTTGTCTGTCTGTCTGTCACTCACTCTCTCTGTCTCTCTTTCTCTGTCTCTCTCTGTCTGCCTGTCTGTTTGTCTGTCTGTCTGCATCTCTCTCTCTCTCTCTCTCTCTTTCTCTTTCTCTCTCTCTCTCTCTCTCTCTCTCTCTCCTTCTGACTCGTACACATTTCATTCTTTCTATGTATTTCATTTTTACCTACATGTAATATATCTTATTTTACTAGAATATATGTGTATGAGTGTGTGTGTACGTGTGTGTGTGTGTGTGTGTGTACGAGTATGTGTGTATGTGCGTGGGAGCGAGAGAGAGAATATATGTACATATGTTTGTCCTTATAGATAGAAAGACAGACAAATTGGCACGTAGATAGATATATAGGTAGGAAATAGGTAGGTAGATGGGTAGGTAAATGGGTAGGTAAATGGGTAGGTAGGTAGGTAGGTAGGTAGGTAGGTAGGTAAGCAGGTAGGTAGGTAGGTAGGCAGGTAGGTAGGTAGGTAGATTGACATAAATGCATAGATGCATACTTATATATCTACATACATGTGTAAACGAACATATATATGTGTGTGTGTGTGTGTGTGCGTGTTTGCATATACATTTATGTGTGTCTATATGTATGTTTTTCTCTGTAAATATGTATATTTGAGGAAGTTATTAAGACAGATATTTCCTATAAAAGTCTGTCTGCATATGATTACATACATACCTAGATACATATTAGTGTGTGTATGTGAGTGTACATGTCTGTGAATGTGTGGGTGTGCGTATGTCTATGTTGTGTTTGCATGTGCGTATGTGTATGTTGTGTGTGTGCGCGTGTGTGTGCGCATGTGTACGGGTGTGTACGCGTGTGCGTGCGATAACAAAATACTTTTGTTTGTTCTTTCCGAAGTTTGATTTCTTCTTCCTGTGAATACAAAGATAATATTGTTGTCTGAATAATTTTGTAAAAGTTTTATCCAGTACAATTCTTGTAATTACGTCAAGCTTTATATATCAATTGGAATTATATTGCGTTTGTATTCAAAACAGTTTTCGTTTTCTTTGTTTTGTTTTGTTTTGTTTTTTCAATAACGATATTATAAATAAAACTTGCATAGAAATAAACGGAAATATGTATATATTTATTTTGTGAAATCAGAAAGATTGCAAAAGTATTGTTATTTCTATATTATGTTTTCAACTGCTACATGCAGTTTCTACTATACTACCACGTGTACTTTCTTATTACTGATGTCTCTTCTACATTGTGGTTGTGAGCTGTAGAGTAATGTGTACTATATCTGTTTACCTCATCTGTGTTCAAATCCCGCCCACTCAGCTTTTCTTTCCGTTCTTCCGATGGCGTTAAAACTAAAGTAATCATTTGTCCTTCAAATCTATCCTCTTCCGATTGCTCTTGCGTCAACTAAATAAATGGCTATTATTAATGTTGTGCTAGCGAAAGGCAATGGATTATTGGAATGGTAAGAGCGTTCGCAAAAACGCTGTTCAGCAGTTCTTCCGACACTTTACATCACCGGTGAAGTAAGCTTTTCTTTTATATCCCCATGGGGTCCACAAAACATGTTCGATGTTTTTTTGGTTTTTTTTTCACCTTGCATAAGATAGCAAGATAGAAAAGGTGTAGCATGAGAAATGGCATAAAAATATAACAGAACAGAAGGAACATTAAATAGAATTGACTATTTATTGTTGGTTATGTATAATATACACCTATTTTAGACTGCTGGCATGCAGAATCGTAAGAACGCCGGCCAAAATACTTAACATTTTGTCCGGCTTTACCTTCTGAGTTCAATTTCCGCCGAGGTCGACTTTACCTTTCTTCCCCTATCAGAGTTAATAAAATGTGTACCATTCAAGTGCTGTGGTTGATGTAATCGACTTACCCCCTCCCACGAATTTGCTGGCCTTCTGCCATAATTTGAAATCCATATTACACACACAAACACACACACACGTATATATGTGTATGTATGTATGTATGTATGTATGTATGTATTCACAATAAGTTGGTTAATCGATACAAGACTAACCTCCACCCATCAACATTTATGGTCTTGTACCTAAATTTGAAACTATTGTTATTGTTCGGGCGTGCTTTCTTTTAGCACTTACAGGTTCTAAAGTTTACCAAGTGGAATTAGATGAAGGAATAACGACATCATTTAGTTATTCAAACAGTTACTTTTTGAAAATTCCGAAAGTCACCCATATAGATTTCAGACGAAAATAAAAATGGTCTGTCTTTAGACAAATTTAGTTTCTTCTCATTAGTATGCAGAATATCCACTGAAACCTAAATGAAGGTAATTCTACTTGGTTTAAGCAATCAAATACGAAGACACACACAATTTTTCAAAAATGGAAATGACAGGGATGAGAAAAATTCTAATGAGAAGGTTGAGAAAAACAACAACAACAACGCTCACAGGTTCGCACATTCCCTGTGTCTATGTAATAAATTGTGGAGGTGCAATGGCCCAGTGGTTAGGGCAGCAGACTCGCGGTCATACGATCGCGGTTTCGATTCCCAGACCGGGCGTTGTAAGTGTTTATTGAGCGAAAACACCTAAAAAGCTCCACGAGGCTCCGGTGGCGAAACTTGCTGTACTCTTTCACCACAACTTCCTCTCACTCTTACTTCCTGTTTCTGTTGTGCCTGTAATTCAAAGGGGCTAGTCTTGTCACACTGTGTCACGCTGAATATCCCCGTGAACTACGTAAGGGTACACGTGTCTTTGGAGTGCTCAGCCACTTGCACGTTAATTTCACGAGCAGGCTGTTCCGTTGATCGGATCAACTGGAACCCTCGACGTCGTAAGCGACGGAGTGCTATTATTAATTAAAATGTAATAAATTACTATTTAGTTGTATCCTTTTCTGTTCCGAGTTCAAATCTTGTGAAGACCGGCTTTGTCTCTTATCTTACTAGGATTGATAAAATAAACACTGGTAAATAACTCGTGTCGATCTAATCGACTACAGCTTTTCACACAAAAGGTGTGGCCTTGTGCCTGTAGTACAAATCATCTTTGTTATTAATGATAAAGCTTAATTTTGATCAGTCCTGACTGGTTACATGATTAAATGTTATCCCAGAAATAACCACCCATCTTCTGACTTTCAGACATGTCATATATGCAACAACATTATTCATTGTCTTCTTCCTTTTAAGGCCATAGCGTGTGATTTCAGGGATATTTGGCTGTTGTTTATAGCTAACCAAGTGATCATATAGTCTCTTTCGTTGGCTCGTATTATTAATTTTGTTGTCGATGCTACGGTTACTTTTTTAAAATGTATTGAGTCACAATATTCATGAGAAAGAAACCCTTTTATATATGGTATGGTACAAGAAGTATTTACTAACAGCTGATTCACCTATAAATTGCAAATGACAATGAAAACATTTTAAACTTAACTCTGTGTGTGTGTGTGTACGTGAAAGTATATTATGTGGTACACCATGGTGGAAAGATACATGTATGTGTATATAGATAAGCCTACCATAAGAGGTAATTGACAAATAGTCGCGTATCTGCAGGCTTCTGAAAAATATATGATTAAGAATGAGAAATTGAATGAATTTTCTTCGGACTACTTCGAACCCCAACAAGCGCAAAACTGAAGCAGTGATCTTAAGTATTATTAGTATTAAAAGACATAAGGATGGGTTATGCCAAACAAATTTTACAATTAACGAGCTATCTATCTGGTACGTCTGCTATTCTACTAGACGTTCGTCGACAGACGATGTATTATATGAGACATAGAGAAAATTGTATTTCGAGCCTCCGTAGGTTCCGACAATGAAGAATCAGTTCTTTGATCATTTGAATTACCAGCTCACTAGATTACCGTGTAAATGACTGAACTCTGCATAGACACGTGTGTTCTTAAAGTAATTCTCAGAAAGAATCAGAGTGACACAGTATGTGACAAGGATCTGCTTTACATTACAAATAATCCGTCTTTTGCAGTTTCCGTGGGCTACCAAATTTCACTCAGGAAGCGTGATGTGACAAGAAACAATGATAAAATGCACTTCCCCAATGTCCCAGCAGTGGAGTCGAGCCTGGAACTTCTTGATTGTACTGGAACATCGTGATTGTGAACCGAACTTAACCATTCGGCTATGCTGCATCCATTAACTAAACAATCCTAGCCATTAGGTTAAGTCACTAGATCGCAACTGCATTGTAGTTGATGTCTAATAGTAGTAGTAGTAGTAGTAGTAGTAGTAGTAGTAGTAGTAGTAGTAGTAGTAGTAGTAGTAGTAGCAGTAGTAGTGGTGGTGATGGTGGTGCTGCTGCTGATTGGAAAATATAATATCTTGACAATAGAAGTGTGAATGGCAGCATATAGTTGATTCATTTGTGGTCTGGAAGTGTACCAAATATCTCGCTCGTCACTGGCATTATATTACAATCTAGCGATGAGTCATGAAAGATGAATACATTATCGTCTTAAAATGTGTTGAAATATTGCATGTAATCGAAAAACTGCAGAAGCAGCTTGGCGAGAATTGCTATCAGTCAAGACGGAACCACTCAATATTGGTCATAAAGAACACCAATAAATTTGTGAATTGGAAGCGATGTAAAAATATACATGGGAAAAGTATTATAGCAATTTCAGTTGAAGAAATTACAATGTGAATAAAAGATCAACTCAAACTGGAAGCATTTGTCAAACATCATATGAAGGGTGTAAACAATAAAGAACGTATTGTTCTTGTTTTTGTTTTAATAGCACAGTGAGAGGAGGACGAGTGACATCCAAGATACTTTTCAGCAATTCCGCGATGGTAGAAGAAAAAGGGTAAGTTATCCTTATACTGGAGACGTGGCCCGAATATTTGCAACAGAGTGGGCTTTGATAAAAGCACCCAAGTGTCATGTAGTGCCACGCCTAATCCAGGAAATATTTGGTTAAGGTGTTCCAGCCATGGACGGTTACATGACACATCGGCCACCGTGTCGTCGTCGTGTCGCTATCCTATCTTATTTTCAGACATATCCTCTTTTATTTCTCTTTTTCTCTTTTACTTGTTTCAGTCATTTGACTGCGGCCATGCTGGAGCACCGCCTTTAGTCGAGCAAATCGACCCCAGGACTTATTCTTTGTAAGCCTAGTGCTTATTCTATTGGTCTCTTTTGCCGAACCACTAAGTTACGGGGACCAGTATCGGTTGTCAAGCGATGTTGGAGGGAGAAACACAGACACACAAACACACACACACACAGACACATATATATATACACATATATACGACGGGATTTTTTCAGTTTCCGTCTACCAAATCCATTCACAAGGCGTTGGTCGGCCCGAAGCTATAGTAGAAGACACTTGCCTAAGGTGCCACGCAGTGGGACTGAACGCGGAACCATGTGGTTGGTAAGCAATCTACTTACCACACAGTCACTCTTACGCCTATCAATAATTACATTATGCAACAGGCTATTCCTTTTTTATTTTTCTAAGAAGGTAAGGAGTTTTCATATAGACTGTTCGGCTAAATAGAGCTTCTTTGGATAACGCGAAACTTATGGAATAGTTCAAGTATCGCATTCTAGTTTAAATGCAGCTAATTCAGTTGATTAAAAGTATATTTACAATTGAATGAAAACGTGAGAGTTTATTGAAACAAACAATGAAGTGATGAATGAATTTTAATGACAACGACCAGAGAGTATTGAATGAAGAATATCAAAATGGCATACAAGGAAAACAAAAGAATTTATTAAAATATTATACAAATAGTTCTAAATGTAATTTGGTCTGAATAATTATAAATCTATCAAAGAGATACTGCATCGAAACGTTTATCAGAAAATAACATAATGACTCCTTGTATGTACATATATTTTCTTTTATCCTGCTTTACTTGTTTCAGTCATTACACTGCGACCATACTGGGGCACCGCTTTGATAATTTTAGTCAAATAAATCAGCACGAGTACTTACTTTCGTTTTTGAAGTTTGGCATTTCTTATATTATTCTTATTTGCCAGACTGATCACATAGGAACTTAAACAAACCATCATCGGTTTCCAAGCCGTGTGAGGGGGCACAAACACATTCACAAACACACTCACACCAACACACACAGAACGCACACTCACATACACAATACACACTCACATATATATATATATGTAAATATAACAGGCTTCCACACAGTTTCCGTCTGCCAAATTCACTCACATGGCTCTGGCCACCCCGCACTAAAGGACTGTATCCGAAACCGCAGTAGAAAATTGAGTTTCTTACACACGGGTGTGTGTGGGGGTGCGTGTGTGTGTGCGCGTGTGTGTGTGTGTGTATGTGTGTGCGTGTGTGTGTGTGTGTGTAAGCGTGCGTGTGTGTGTATCGATAGTATATGGCCTTAAATTCTAGCCCAGTAAATATTGCTGAAAGTCATAATTCCTATGTCTCTATTTTATATCTTTAATATCATCGAACTAATTATCTGAGGTCAGTTCTTGAGATAATGGCAAAATGCCATATAAAAACCATTCAATCCAATCTAGCTTAAATAATTTAATACTTGCTCAAGACTTTGTTCTATAAGCCTGAATTTCCACTAATCCATTCAGGGTGTATTTGTTACGAATAGTGTCTTATTTTCCAAGATTCTGTCCTTCCTTTTCTGGATTTTAAGTTTTTGATGTCGATATTATCTTTGCGTTTACGATTTTTTTTTGTTGTAGGGGAGTAGATTTGTTTTTACTTGTTTGTTTTTTTTTCCCGCAATTATTGCCAGCTAATCAATGATATTATAGTTGGGAAACGACCGTAAAAGTACAAGAGACCTAAGTTACTTTATATTCTAAACAATAAATTGCCGTTTGAGAGGCAAAAAGATAAAAAGTCACCGAAGCTGATTACTAAGAAAAACCATTCTATCATTTTCAAATATATGAAAATTGAGCTTCCAGGAAAATATTGGATAACGTCTATAGATGATGATGATGATGATGACGACATCATTTTTTCATTCATGCTGCTGTCATTTGTATTCATTTATGCAGATAATGTCCTTTGGAAATACTTGAACATCACAACATATTAGTTTTAAGCATATAGGGCATTATAGTTACTGGGAAATAAAACATTATTTGCTCTGGAACAATAATTGAACAATTCTTGTATTTTTCTATTCAATTATAATCATCAATACTACTGCGACAGTCACATATGTCATGTTATTTAAATTCTATAAATGTATATATGTGCGTTCGTGTTCATCTGTGTACTCGTAGTGTAGAAGTGTGCGTGTGCATGTGTGCGTATAAGTACATATTTTTATTTAAACTCTTTGAATTTCTTATATGAAAGGGAGTATGATTCTGTTATCTCTCAAGCTACTGCTATCTAGCACTTTCGGATGAACTCTACTCAACCGCTACACAGCTGCTACTCGACTGCTACTCAACAGCTACTACCACGGCCAGACTACCTCTATTTATATGTCTTGGGAGATCCTACTTCTGCGCCTGGGGGCGTCGACACAACAGATTCAAATAATCAAATCTCTATTATTGGAATTTGTTAAACAGTAAAAGCTTACATGCCAGATTCTAGAATTGATGCTCTAAGTATTTTCGAACTCCCTTTTATCTTGAAAAATAAAAAAAAACATTTTCCAGACTATTACTTCAACACTCAGTACCATAATTAATTTCGCGCCGATAATTTTGGGGGAGGGGAAAGTCAATTAGATCGACCCCAGTGCTCAACAGGTACTTACTTTATCGACACTCAAAGGATGAAGGGTAAGTCGACCTCAACGGAATTTGAACTCAGAAAGTAGAGCCGGATGAAATGTCGCTGAGCATATTGTGCGATGTGCTAACGATTCTGCTAGCTCGCCACCATATGTATACTTGCAATATTGACACAATATTGAACTTCCTTGTATAATATGCATGGTTGTATCAACCAGTCATCGCTTATTTCAAAGTACAGTAAAGATAGAACATCATATGAACTGTGTATGCAACTTTTCATATTGATACATTCCTTGAGCCTGGTCTTGTTTGTCTATCTTTTTAGTTCGATGATGATCGTTCTTATATCGATTTGTTACTGCTGTACTTCTTAACCTTGATGGAGTCGGAGTTTAAGATTTGCATTTCTCTGAGCTCTACTTGATGAGTATCCTTATCATGCAAACATAAACATTTTGTAACCCAATCTTTATATAAAAGAAAAAAGAGCGCATCCAAACATTCGCATACATACAATCACATATATATACATACATACATATACGCATATATATATATATATA
>NC_068984.1:22767951-22774926 GCF_001194135.2 Octopus bimaculoides
TTAACAGACCATTAATAGAAATTAGAATTATATTTGGGAAAACTTTCAATGAGCGAGATAATCATTAATAATACATAGACATATAAATATAATTTGTAGGTATATCTTTTTCCATATGTATGTATGAATGTATGTATGAATGCATGTATGTATTTATGAACTTGTTCATATGTGCATGTACATACACCTTTACGCATATCATAGTACAGGTGCGTAAGTAGTCATATTTACGCAATCACACATATTGTGTGTGTATGTGTGTATATGTATGTGTGTGTGATAAATATGCATTCCAGTGTTCATACACATGTTTAAAAAAATGTGATTATATCATCATCGTCACCATGATCATCATGTAAGTGCATGTATATGTGTGTGTGTGTGTGTGTGTGTGTGTGTGTGTGTGTAACTATACTTATACACACATATATACATGCACACATTTACTTGCGCACACACAGTACATATATATATATAATTATACTTATACACACATATATACATACATACATTTTTATTTGCGCACACATTATATATATATAACGGCGGTGCATACGCATGGCCACAGCTCTGAGCTGAAACTACAGAAAAAATATACACACACACATACACACACATCTATTTCTCTACACTTATGCATGAATTCGAACACGCATACAGCATGAATGTGTGTGTGTATGTGTGTGTGTGTCTTTGTATGTGTCTTTGTGTGTGTGTTTGTGTGTGTGTTTGTGTATGTCTTTAATTGTGTCTGTGTCTCTGTGTGTCTCTGTGTGTGTGGTGCGTGCACATGAGAAATGAGACTGCAAAATGGAAATGTGATATTGCTACGTCTTAATTAAAATATATTGTCGATTCGTTTCACTTTCAATTCCTGGTCTAAAACGTCACATAAAACCAGTTAATGCCATTTCCTACTGAATTTTAATAAAACTAATCAATAATTTTTAAAAAAACGTCATCTCACTGAAAATAAATTAGGCATTTTCTGTTTTTTCTTCCTCCTTAGCGCATCGTATGTTTTTGTTTTTTTTTTTCGCTTTGCAGTTTTCATTGATGAAACTCATCTACGTCTAAGAATATTATATATGAACGGGAAAAACATCTCTTAAACTTTTTTCAGAGATTAAGAAAACATGCTATGCCTGAAGAACTCTACTTAAACAATGATCTTGTTTGACCAGACTGAAAGGCATGTGCTGTAGATCATTGCTGTGGTCGATTGCAATATATTTCAAGCCCATCTACTGGAACGAGATTAAAGAGATAAAAGGTAAATACTGAAGCTTTAAAGTGATGCTTTCAAACTTGGGTACAAGGTCAGCAATTACAACGGAGGGCAGTTAATGGGTTGCATCAACCCCAATGTTCAACTGGTACTTATTTGATCAATTCTGAAAGAAATGAAGGAAGGAGAGCAAAGTTAACCACAGTGGTATTTGAACTCCGATTGTATAGGGCCGGAAGATATACCACTAAGCATGGCGTCCGATTCTTTAACGATTCAGCAGCGTGCCGCCTTCCGGGAGGCTGAAATAATACTTCCTAGCGTAGACACAAAGTATAATCTTAAGGAGTGGTTCAACGATTAAATCTATCCTGTATTTCACTGGAATTTTATTTTATAGATCTGTGCTCAATAGATATCAAATTAACTGCCGTTAGTTGTTCTTTCCCGTGAAGGTACAAAACGGATTGTTTTGCTTTAAGCAGTTTGCTTTAGTTTTCCATTATTTTCTGTTATTTTTCTTGATATCTTTGTGCTCCTGCCATGAATATTTATAATAGTTTGCGAGTCATATACGGACACCAGCCCATTGTGCTCTTGTAAATTTAATCTTTCTATGTCAGATGGTGAATGCTTTAATTTAACTGCAATCTCTTTTCAGACAAAAGTTGATCATTCTTGTTGTGACCCGTTTCAAATACTATTATTAAAACGTTTAGGCAGGACATCTAAGTCGTAATGCTTATCTTATTTTTGGCATTTTTGTATTTATCTAAGTCTATAATATTAATGTCTAGCCTTTTCTTTCATTCTTCATTGTGCATATGTGTGTGTATGTGTATGTGTGTGCACGTAATTCTTAAGTCTGTGTTTGGTCCGAAGGTCTTATCTCTGCTTCTTTATCTACCACTACATTAATGTCTTTATATCTCTCCTCTTGTACGATGCCCATGGCATATATTAATTCCTTCAGTAAATCCGTGTACCATCCATAGGGGAGTTTCTAATTGTTTATCATATGCGGTATACAGTTTTTACATCGTCTATATACAAACGTTTTTCTCGCATAGTAGTTGTATATGAGTTCACTCTGTTTTACATGTTATTTGAAGGAAATGGTACTCGGCGGAAAATGATTGGACAGAATTTTCTTGTTTCCGATTTTTTTAGAATGTTATTAAATATTGTTACTAGTTCTTTACATGAGTTTGTAACATATATCATGCAAAGGTTTAGAAATTTATCATTTCTTGGCGCCTCCCTGCTGTTCAGTTTTTGAAGAGCATGTACTCCGTACTGAGTTCATGTAGCTTCTCACAATATATAGATGATTTGAGAAGCAGGTCCTCAACATTTTATAATTTCTACAAATTTTACTATATCCTGCTGCCAAACTAGGAGAGTTCTCATTTGTGCGAGTGAACCTGGGAGTTTTAACGACCCTATACAAGGATACAAGTCAGAGGGGCATTATAAGAAACACTTCAGGCCCATAATATTAAAATGCATAATTAAGTATTTTGGTCATAGTGCTTGCAAAGATGTTCGCGCAGTGGCATACACTGCTTTCTCACTCAATAATAATAATAATAATGATAGTAATAATAGTAATAATAATAATAATAATAATAATAATAATAATAATAATAATAATAATAATAATAATAATAACAACAACAACAACAGCAACGAAAAATACCTTAGGAATGAGAGCCCAACTTCGAAATTTCCCCTCAAGACACCTGATGAAGGCTGGAAGGTATATCAGCAGAAACGTTGTGTTAACAACAAACAAGATAAGGACAAATATCCGTCAAATGTAAATAATGTAAATAATGTAAATCCTTAGTTGTTTCTTATTATGCATTTAGTCCCTAAAATGTTTCTCCTATCATCATTTCTCGATGTATTTGCTCTCAAGACAACACTGCTGGAGCTAGGGATGTTGAAGACCTTTCATTTTTGGGATGCATAAGAGCTGAGTCGGAATACGTGAAATGTCAATGCTTGTCAATGCCTGGAACTCAAAAACATCAGCTTTTGAAGTATCAAATGCCATATGAAGTGGTAGCAAGAACTAACTGAAACCGAGACAAGTCAGTGGAGTTACAATCCAGGACCTGCCAAGGTATCGACTACTGCTGCTGGGTTGACAGTGTGGCAAAGAAAGGAGTTCAGTGTTCTGATTCGGGCCACACATCCATATCAATATGAACTAGGACTAAGTTACAAGCAGATACTTCTGTCAAACAGTGATATACTGAGAGGAATCTATATCCTAAAGATAAGTAGGCGTGACAAACATTTGCATTGCACCCATAATATATTATCGCTAAACTGTCATCTCTCTTCCCGTTTTTTTTTTTTTTTGCTTTTTTTTTTTTTGTCTGAGCGGTTGGAACGTATGTTCTTTCAGTCTTGTAGAAAAGTCAGATTGCTCTGATTAGAAGTTCATCTGCTGCCAAGACTCTCTAGACAGTGTGTTCAATATTCCGAGGCTGATTATGTGTAATCATGTGCTGTGACTGCAACATCAGCGGAGGTTCTCAGACGTTAAGCTCTTGTGGTTGCCATTTTTTTAAACAGTCTCTCCTGTACGTCGTGTTTGACGGAGATCTAATCACATTTGAAGATTTAGTAAAGACTAGGCATCTAGTATATTGCCAGGCACTCGCAGTCCGGTTGTCTGGAGTACATCCATATTAGCATACTTGGAGAAACACCTGGGCTCAAAGCCCTGTTAAGAAATTTATTCTGGAAGACATTCGGCTCAGGAAATATGAATACCTCCAACAATACCTAGAATTACTAGCTGGTCATTAACTCTACTAGCACAGCAGCCCGTTCGTCGAAGCCTGTCCGAGGCGTATGGAAAGTGAATAAACTGCTCCACTCAGCTCTTTTCGGCAAAATGACAGTGGTAGTTTTGCTTTTGCCCGTGCCTATAGCCAAAGTGGTTATAGGATGGATGTTATTGAAAGGTTTGTAGATAGTTCACTTTCCCTTTCATTAAGCCGTCATCTATATCTTCAAGTCGGCTTGCAGTGGACGGTGAGGTGAGAGACAGAGATGTAACATTCTAGCAAATTTGTTAAAAGTATAGGTGAGAATTGTGAGAAATTTTCAAATACTGATTGAAATTTATAGCTGGAAGAGGACAACTATTCTGGGTGCAAGTTCGCTAGGATCTTAGATTGCCTTGATCATGCATAGGGGTCATTCCTACCGTTTTATGGGTGCCTTTCTTTCCCCCATTTATAGTATATAAGCAGAACTACATGTTTGTTTATAATCATTTTCTATAGCGTTTTGTATGTATATGTGAGTTCCCTATGGCCAATAAAGATATGATAATAGTAATTATCATTATTACTACGACTGCTATCAACAAAATCCGTTCTTTTATTTCCTTAAACACAGGAAACACTCAGTTATCATTTTGTATTTGAAAAATCAGTCGAATCAATAAACAAGTAGTTAAGCTAGATTACATTTGAAATCTAATCAAATTATTTCTAATCTTGTATACATGTGTGTGCGCGCGTGCACATACATACACACACATACACACATGCATATATTTTGCATACATGAGTTTGTGTGTATGTGGGAATAGACAGTCGGACAGAAAGACAAACAGATAATGAGTATATATGTGTATATATGTATCTGTGCGTAGAGAGATATATATGTATTCACATACACTTGTATATGTATGTATGTATGCATCAGTTTGAAAACCTACCAGCGATTTCCAAAGGATATAATGTACAGACAATTGTCTAGCTATTTACGCAAATATGAATATGAATAATAGGAAGCTAAAAGTTAATGTTGTATCTCATCTTAAGTTAAATTCTATGTAAATAGAATTCAGTAAACATCTTCCCTCTATGTTACATATGTATTTAAAGAATGTGATGAAGGGTCCCTAAAATGTCAATGTCCACTATGACTAAACGCTCCCAAAACACTACTGCAGACTAGCATAACTGAAGACTCGTTGATTTCGTAAGCATGATACTTGTAACTTGTATATAACTAACAGACTTTATTGAGTATAAGCCTGTTTTTAATTTCTTTGCTTTTGGTTTTTTAGTACAGCAAGTAACCCTGGCAAGAAGGTTGCTTTCGTTGGGGCTAAAGCCATCCACGTTTGTTCTTTGCCGTGTGCACCTTTGCCGTGTGCACCTTTGCCGTGTGCACCTTTGCCGTGTGCACCTTTGCCGTGTGCATCATCTTTCTACCACAATCAATCAAATAACAAAATTCCAACTTGCGAGACGGTGCAAATGCAATGACAGGTAGACTCAATTGATTTATAGTGAAACTGAAAGAAATTGCCCCACGCCTACATCTTGTCAATCTACTGCATCATCCATCGACAAAACCTTACTGCTAAATCACTCAATAGTAAAATAGAGGGTGCCCCCTAATTGGCGATTTCATCTGTCAATTTTATCAAAGCCAATACTCTCAACGAAAGGCTATTTTTACCACTCCGCGAAAATGAGGAGCACCAAACGCTTCTATTACATACCAATGGTCAATGGCTGACAAAAGGCGATTGTCTCACACAGCTTGTACAAATGTGGGGTACATTTCTGCTTTTCCTTGAGAACATGCACCTTCAAGCAAGCCGGCGGAAGCAAAAGGAAAACGCAAACATCCTGCTTGAAGCTATGAATGATATCGACACAAAGGCAAGAATTTTCTACCTTGCCGGCATTTTCTCGCAGGTCAACGCCTTAAATAAATCGATTCAAGGACGCGGTGCAACGATAGTTAGTACACTATACCGAGAAGATATGGTCATTCATAAACAAGCTTGGTTTATGGGTAACTCGGTTTCAAAAGGGCGAATTTGCCTTTTTCAGTCGTCTTGTTAAACCAGAACCATCAGAAGCTGTACTCATCAGTTATGTCGACCATTTGAAGAGCTTGCAAATGGATATGAGAAGACGCTTCCAAGATATACTCGACTTGAAGCCACCAAAGTGGCTTTTTGACCTTCCTCATTATGGTGTTGTTAGCGATCAAGATCTTAATTCCAAACTTGAAACCGATCTTCTTGATTTTAAGGAGCATACAATTTTAATGACGAAGTTGGATAGAGGTCTTCGTGGTTGGCTGCATGTAAAGACAACATTTCCAACACTTTTTCATGAAGCAATCTCATTTCTCCTCTACTTTCCAATATCCAATATCCTAGTTAGTTGAAGCTGGATTTTCCGCAGTGAATGACCTTTTCACAAAATGATGCAATGTTCTTCAAACTGCGTAAAAAGGAGATATGCATCTCAAGTTGAACCAATCCTTTGAAGTTTAAATTGATAACCTAATTCAAAAACGCCAACCGCAATGTAGCCATTAAATTGCTTTTTTCATTTCTTGTAAATAAAAATGTAAATATACTTTTCTTTCCTTTTTAGATGTTTTTTTTTTTTTTCTTGCAGATTCTATAAACAAGAAGATATTATAACACGGATGTAATATCAATTTAACGATTATGATTGTACCCATACATGAAGTTGGCATGTGGAAACAATTACTACTTTATGGGGTTTCTATTCTGAAAGAGGGTCGGATTACTGGTTTAGAGGTCATTGAGCCTGGGATTTTTTTATCATAAAAAGTGAGCCCGAAGGTGAAAAAGGTTGAGGACCACTGCGCTAAACGTTAAACCCTCTCCTTTCACTGAGCGTCAAGCTAATACACTTCTTGTGCACGACCTCACGTTAGTTGAT
>NC_068984.1:22774936-22775505 GCF_001194135.2 Octopus bimaculoides
TTTTATTTGTTTATTTGAATTAACTATATGTGTGTGTGTGTGTGTGTGTGTGTGTGTGTGTGTATGCATGTACATATATGATGTATATATGTGTGTGTGAGTGTGTGTATGCCTGTGCAATACTTATCTACATGTTGAAGGTAGACATGAGATAATATAGACTAATAGGTTGAAATATAAATACATTGGTTAGTTGATTGAGTGGGGAATTAATTGATTAAGTGGTTGATTGATTGATTGATCGATTGATTGATCAATTGGTTTAATTATGAAAGTCGCAATCTTTTAGTGGATGCAGTTAGTAATTATGAAAAGCAGTCACATCCACCTTAGCATGGAACTAATCTAGTATTCAAGACTTGATCTCCTTAGGGGATTATAAATTATAATTCTGTGTTTCTAATGAGAGCGTGATGCAATTAATTACTCCCATCAGAAACAACAGATTTGACTGAACCTTGTCCAAGTAGTAGTAGTAGTAGTAGTAGTAGTAGTAGTAGTAGTAGTAGTAGCAGCAGCAGCAGCAGCGGCGGCGGCGGCGGTGGCGGCGGCGGCGGCGGCGGTGGCGG
>NC_068984.1:22775542-22782471 GCF_001194135.2 Octopus bimaculoides
GTGGAGGTGGTGGAGGTGGTGGAGGTGGAAGCGGTGATGGTGATAGTAGTAGTAGTAGTAGTAGTAGTAGTAGTAGTAGTAGTAGTAGTAGTAGTAGTAAAATCACAGTATGTTATGGCTCCTGCTGATTAATTTGTTATTATTTAACCCTAAATCTGAGCTGCAACCATCCCTTCCTTCATTTTTTAAATTTTTTTTTATACAGTGTATATAAAATTACGTATCTAATACGTCCTTCAGTTCATGATTGTAAGAAGTGATTAAAGTGACATTTGGTTTCTATTTCTAGCAAATCGAACACTAGGGCAGAGAACCTTCACTGACACGTGACTGTGCTTTTATTGTTTAGCCCTAAGTCATATCTAATGAAAGGGACCAATATTGGTCTATGTTGAAAAGTTTGTTACTCGTTATGATGATGGTGATGATGATGATGGTGGTGATGATGATGATGATGATGACAATAACTACGGCAAAGACGATCGCGACTACGACGACCAGGATGACGATGATGCTGACACTGATAATGATGATATAAAACGAAGTAAAATCTAATCTCGATGTGAATAGTTAATCAACGGATGTGTTTATTGCTTTGCCAATCGCCACCATCACAACCACCACCGCCAAACGTCCACCGTCACCACCATCAACATCACCATCACAGCCTTCACAACGTTCTCTAAGATCATAGGTCTGAACTGACAGGGCTGATCGAATGTTAAACGATGTACCAGCTTCACTAACACCACTATGAATATATCACCACATCCAACATCTCTACTCACCAGTTCTTACTACAACTCGCCTTACCGCAACCCCACCCTTCAGTTCTATCATCAACACCACAACTTTCATAGCCGTCTCTACTACCATTAAAACTCTCACCACTACCACCCTTACCTCATCCACCAGTATTGCCATAAAAAATGGTGCATTACTCAAATGACAATTTTAAATAGGCATAGCTTATTGTAGACCATCAGTGAGGTTTTGTGTTCAGGTTGTATCTATTTACAGCAGTTATTATATTAATAATCTTTTCTATTATAGTGAGAAGGCCTGAAAGTTGGTGGGAGGGGCTAGCCGCTTACATCAACCTAAGTGTATGACTGGTACTTATTTTGTCGACCCCGAAAGGATGAAGAGCAAAGTCTACTTTGGAGAAATTTGAACTGAGAACGTAAAGACAGCCGAAACGTCGCTAAGCATTCTATCCGGCATGCTAACAATTCTACCTAGCTGGCGCCTTACTGTTTATGATTTTAATACTGCTTTCAAATTTTGGCACAAGGCCAGCAATTACGGGGAAGGGGTAAGTCGATTACATCGACACCAATGCTTAACTGCTACTTATTTTATCGACCCCAAAAGGATGACGGCCAAATTCGTCCTCGACGTAATTTTTAACTCAGACCGTAATGATAGACGAAATGCCGCGTAGTATTTTACTCGGCATGCAAACGATTCTGCCAGCTAGTCACCTTACACAGTATAATGTTATGATATTAATCACGCATTTCATCTAAATTAAATCCTCTAAAATACCATATCTTGGACTTATGTAAAAAAGATGTTTGTAAAGGCTGCTTAAGCGATCACTTATAAATATGTACGCATAAAAACGTAAATGTCAAATCTAGATATTTATTATTTTTGAAGGAAATCTTCTTGTGTTTTAAGGTCCTGTTCATTTTTACCTTATTTCTAAATGTATAGAAAACAAACTCTCCAAATATAAACATTGATTCTATTTCAGGTGTTTAGAGCCGAAGCATTTCGACCATAACAATTACATTTATGACGAAGATGAAATATTTCTAAGTACGATGTTCAAACCAGCTCTATATATCGTACACTTTTGAAAATCAAATGTGAAACTGGTCAAGTGTATGAGGTCCGTTCAAAAACTAATACCTCGCGGTAGTTGTTTAGGCGAAGAAAAAATTAAGTTGGGTACGTTTTGAACCCACCTCATGTATTTAGTTTTTTAAATCTACATAAATTTCAATATATTCTCTGTGTATTTTCAAATTCATTTCTTTTCTATTACTACATGTTTGGATTAGTAACGATTCAGCTATATATTTATATGACTGTGTGTGTGTGTGTGTATGTGTGCATGTGTGTGTTTGTGTGTGTGTACATATACATGTATAGATACGTACGTACGCACAAACATGCATACAATGATCATATTGTCTACTGGTGTCATCTTATGCAATTACCTGCTGCCATACAACATATGTTTAAATAATTATGTTTGTTTTTTGTATAACGCTGTATTAGTTGCACTGGAATCATTACGGATCAAAAACAAATATCAAATTAATAAATAATGTCAAAAGACCGATGTCTCTTGTTTAATTACATATAATACTAGATAATTTCAGTTTCTCAGTAATACAAACAATGTGTGTGCATGCGAGTGTGTGTTGCTGTAAAATGGTGGACGTATGTATCGGTATGTACATATTTGTTACTACAGAAACAGACATATAAAATATATATGAGTGTATGTGGGTGTGGGTGTCTGTGTCTGTGTGTGTGCATATGTGAGTACACAGAAACAAGCACATACATCATCTGCACGCAATTCTTCATTTTCTCTTGAAAAGGGGTTTTAATCCCGAATTATGAAAATACAGGGAAAAGCGTAAGCTAATGTTGTTCGCTTGTTACTTTTATTTTCAGTCTTTTATTTCAGATTTGCATTGTACTAGTTTTAAAACAATTTAAGTATGTGTGCGCGTGTACGTGTGTGTGTGTGTGTATGCGTGTGAGAGGGACAGAAAGTGGATGTGTTTGTGTATATGTGTGTGTGTGCTTGTGTGTGTATATATGTGTCTGCGTGTATGTGTGTGTGTGTGTGTGTGTGTGTGTGTGTGTGCGCGCGCGTGAGCGCGCGTATGTAAAACGTGTAAAATTAGTGAGAAGGGATCTGGGAACCCAGGCTGTGACTTTACTAAAATTAATCATTCTGTAACCGCATCATTTGTTCATAAGCTTTATGAATAAATGACTGTATAATATATGTATCATATAATCGATATGATAGTATCATTGCTCTATTCCATGTCTTCATGCTTGAATTATGTGATATGTCACACAAACATGTTATTAAAACAATTGTAAATTGTCGAATAAATGTAATACCAACAAGCTAATTTGTGTGTGTGTGCGTGTGTGTGTGTGTATGTGTGTGTGTGTTTGTGTGTCTGTATGTGTGTGTGTCTGTGTATGTGTGTGTGTGTGTGTGTGTGTGTGTGTCTGTGTATGTGTCTGTGTGTGTCTGTGTGTGTGTATGTGTGTGTGTGCATATATACATATATACACAGAAAAAATAATTTGAGTTCATACTTATGCTATGCAGTGGTAGTATAAGTATCGTGGCACTCCGTCGCTTATGACGATGAAAGTTCCAGCTGATACGACCAATGGAACAGCCTGCTCGTGAAATTAACGTGCAAGTGGCTGAGCTCTCTACAGACACGTGTAACCTTAACGTAGTTCTCGGGGAGATTCAGCGTGACAAGGCTGGCCCTTTGAAATATAGGTACAGCAGAAACAGGAATAAAGAGTGAAAGAAAGTTGTGGTAAAAGAGTACAGCAGGGTTCACCACCACCCCCTGCCACAGCTTCGTGGCGCATTAGGTGTTTTCGCTCAATGAACACTCACAGTGACCAGTCTGGGAATCGAAACCGCGATCCTACGACCTCGAGTTCACTGCCCTAACGACTGGGCCATTGCGCCTCCACAGTATAAGTATAAATACAAAGCAAACCCACAACCAAAGTGCACGTATATAACCGTGCCGTGAAAAATGGACATTAGTTAAGCTTCATGCTTATTTTGTCTGCAATCTGAATATATACATGTCGATCTGAATCGCTTCGGATTTTATATTGCCTCTCGAGAAATCCCTTATTCATTTTTATTCATTGAAAAATGATAGTATATTTATGATAAACATAACTGAGACAAAACTAAAGTTTTATAACAATGCAAACGTTGCCAACGACCTGAGATAACTTATAAGGTGATTAATGCATACTTATATACAACTGATTGTGTTGTATAGTTCCCGCTAAAAACAAATTGGAGTAGAAAATACCGATAAATAGAAGCCATATAGCAAATCTAATGAAAATACTCCCTATGTTAATATAGAATTCTACCATCCACTCAGTTTGCAAAAACTTGCTTAATAATATCGTTAAAAGAATCCACCAAGCAGTCATTACATAAAGCAATCTTCGAGACTGAGGCCTCCTTTTACAATAAAGCATTATAAGTTAACGTATATAACAATATCCTTACATATTTCTCTAATTCCTCGTCCTGTAATCATAGAAAGAGACGTTGCAATATTATATGGTTCACGTCTCCCTTCTCCTTATATGTAACATTAGCATTGCAAAAAACTTCCTAATCTTAATAAGCATCTACCATCAACCACTAATACTGAAAAGTAATAGAAATAACTTAGTGATTTACATCTGTACCTCCAGTATGGTTAACTAGTGCTAACTATACATACCAAGGTATAACTACATGTCTACTGATTATTAGCTATAAGACACTCGCCTAATTGTGTGAACGATCATAATATACCGTACCTGCAGACTAAATGTCAGATCTGTACCGTTCACCAAATGTCACCTTATCAATAAGTATCCACTGAATACTAGAGGATAGTATAGAAAGGTGGCGAGCTGGCAGAAACGTGAGCACGCCGGGCGAAATGCTTAGCGGTATTTCGTCTGTCTTTACGTTCTGAATTCAAATTCCGCTGAGGTCGACTTAGCCTTTCATTTTTTCGGGGTCGATTAAATAAGTACCAGTTACGCACTGGGGTCAATGTAATCGACTTAACTCCTTTGTCTGCCCTTGTTTATCCCCTCTATGTTTAGCCCCTTGTGGGCAATAAAGAAATATGAATACTAGAGGATATTGACACCACCTTCTTGCAGGGAGCAAATTTATATATCTACCAATAACAATCACACACTTTCCTTTTCCTCCAGTTTTAACTAACAATGTTACATACTCCACCTCTATTGCTTCAGCTATTAATGAAAACAATTCCTCATTTCACTTCACTGTAAAGTTATAGATATCTTCACCTGATTACGTAGCAGTGTATTATTTAAATCCCGTTAAGGCAGCGAGCTGGCAGAAACGTTAGCCCGCCGGGCGAAATGATTAGCGGCATTTTGTCTGTCTTTACGTTCTGAGTTCAAATTCCGCCCAAGTCAACTTTGCCTTTCATCCTGAAAGGGTCGATAAATTAAGTACCAGTAGTGTACTGGGGTCGATCTAATCGACTGGCCCCCTCCCCACAAATTTTAGGCTTTGTGCATAGAGTAGAAAAGATTATTTAAATCGCGGTAACTTAGTTATATTTCTAAGTTCTCCAACATCCCGATACAAATAACTTACTCCAAACAAATAGCATCAATGTATAATGAAATTAATCTCTGGGCATATTTTCAAGCTTATAATGCCATAAAAGCGACTGCATGAGAGCATATTTATATGTATTACTGAAAATTCAAGGTATAGATTCAGTCTTTTCAACGTCTCATAATTTTTCAGCACTTATGGATATAAAGCTGTGAATTACAATGTATTATCATTGACTGACTATATCGTTACATATAATGAAAACATGGAGATAGCGTGCGTGTACATAAGTGAATAAGTACCGTTAGCTACATTTGGTAAATATTTGTCAGCTTCGTTAAGTGAGCAAAACCTGTACTTAAGCTGCAGAGTCCAGTCTGTATCTTTCTTCTCTCTCTCGCTCACTCTCTCTTTCTCTCTCTTTCTCTCTCTCTCTTTCTCTCTCTCTCTCTCTCTCTCTCTCTCTCTTTCTCTCTTCATATTTCTCTCTTTCTTTTTCTCTCCCCCTCTCCTCTCTATCTCTTTCTCTCTCTCTCTCTCTCTCTCTCTCTCTCTCACTCTCTCTCTTTCTTTCTCTCTCTCTCTCTCTCTCTCTCACTTCCTTTTTCTCTCTCAGAGTCAACTCGACAATTTTTACACCTAGTTATTGCTCGCTTATTAAATATGGCTACGCCGCTCACCTTACAGCGAGCCAAAGCACCTTAAAGCTTCTTATAATAAAAGTTATAATTAACAGAGCTAGCGCGTGTGGAAAATATAGGAATATGTTCAAGTATGTCTATTTGATAAACACATATTGAGCCTCACTGTGTAAATTAGCGTTATTGTTAAACCGCAGAGCTCAATCCTTAAGATGATATTGATCACAACTCGAGTAGCTGCGATTAGTTATCGTCGTCTTATCCATAATATCAGTGTTCGTTACGTACAGAAAAGAATTAGGTTATATGCAAATGATTAAAATCATTATTATTCATAGCAACGTAAGTAGCTCCAAGCTGCTTCCTCACTCTGTAGAACGAACACGAACGGTAACTCTTGATAATTCGCCAATACCCACTGGAAATTATTCGCCCTTCTCTGGTTCGTTCTGCAGAAAGAGAGTTGGAGAAAGAATGAGACTATGGGTTAACCACAGGGTCTGTTTACACAAAATGACAGTATAGAGAGTGTGGGTACGTATATATAAATAAATAAATAAATGAATAAATAAATAAATATAGATAGATAGATAGATAGATAGATAGATAGATAGATACGCGCACACACACATACACCCACACGTACATTTACTCTTTTACTCTTTTACTTCAGTCATTTGACTGTGGCCATGCTGGAGCACCGCCTTTATAGTCGAGCAAATCGACCCAGAGCTTATTCTTTGTAAGCCTAGTACTTATTCTATCGGTCTCTTTTGCCGAACCGCTAAGTTACGGGGACGTAAACACACCAGTATCGGTTGTCAGGCGATGCTGGGGTGACAAACAGACACACAAACACACACACACATACATATATATAT
>NC_068984.1:22782903-22783666 GCF_001194135.2 Octopus bimaculoides
ATATATATATATATATATATATATATACGACGGGCTTCTTTCAGTTTCCGTCTACCAAATCCACTCACAAGGCTTTGGTTGGCTCGAGGCTATAGGCTATAGTAGAAGACACTTGCCCAAGGTGCCACGCAGTGGGACTGAACTCGGGACCATGTGGTTGGTAAGCAAGCTACTTACCACACAGCCATATATATATATATACTATCAGAACAAATATAGTAGTATATATAAGCAAGTAAATTATTTGTTTATACAAAGAAGAAAAAGGTGAGCAAGTATGAGAAATGAGACGGCGTAAAAAAAAAGAGCCCGAAAATATACAACATTCGACGTCTAAAAAATTTGAAGTGCTATAAAGGAAGCCAGAGACATCACAAGTTATAAACTCTATTGCAAACTGCAATTAAATTTAGCTCTTGCATTTTATTTTTCATATTTCTAAAATATATGTGAGACGTGAAAAGAAAATAATGTCTGGCTGAACGTTTATAAGCAGTCTGCTTGCAGCTAAACACCTGTTACGTATCACAGAATATACACACCAATCAGGGCCCGTATAAACATTAACTATATTCGTTCTCTGTTTATCCTTTAAGCTTCCTAACACTTGTTTGTTCATCATGCTTTTTTGAATTGTTGCTAATATTTTTATATAAACATCCATACACGCACACATAATGCATATATCTGTATGTATGTATATATGTACGTATGTATGTATGTATGTATGTATATGTATATATATATATATATATATATATAT
>NC_068984.1:22783878-22789293 GCF_001194135.2 Octopus bimaculoides
TATATATATATATATATATATATATGCATATAAATATAGACGTGCATATATGAATATTTGTAAGTATGTGTCCATATACTGCATATACAGAGTAACAGAGAGAGGAAGAGAACTATTGGAATAAATATTTTGCTGCTAACTGAAAGAAGTTCTTTCGTACAAAGCGATTTGCCAGAATTGTAATGAAGAAAAATTTAATTTAGCGCCCTTGTTATTCACTTTGCACAAAAGAAATATTTCCGTTGCAATGGATGAGTGAGATCGTTTTGCGACTGTGTGAATTACACATTGATGGGTAGAGAATATCATATGCTTTGTGATCTCATGTATTCGGCTGGATATAGTCCACCAGCTTTGTCAAAGGTTCCTCGCGATGCCACATCTAACGTAGAAGACCATTTCTTCTCCAGGCAGATGTTTGGGTAACTATCCGTGTGAAACTTTCTATTACGGATTAGAAACTGGTGTATACCACAAAAGACACGCTGACAGAGAGGTATCTTACGTTGACAGATGTTTCCCCCTACTCCGGACGTGTTCTTAACTGCAAAACGTACCATGGTCATTTTCTTGATGACATTTTTGTGGAGTTATTTCAGTCTCGACAAATATACAACGTCCCAGTTAAAGCGATAGAAAGCTGTAAGATATGTGTCTCAGTCAATCAGTTATCTAGTGTTACTTTTGACCTCCCATTGCTTCATTTTCTGAGCCCAACGCAAGTAGATCGCTGTCGGTATTCTAGATAAGAATTCTCTCTCGCAGTAGTGGAGATTTTTAGAGAATTCAAGGATTTCTTCCAGTAGTGTCAGTTCTAACCACAGCAAATGCAGAATTGATTGGATATTTGAGATAACAAACAATACACTTTTATTAAATCGATGTTTGAGTTGACTGTTGTATCTTTTTATCTTTTAGCATCACAACACCTTATTGATCAACAATGGTGTCTTTACCTAGATATCCTATCCTCTTCCTCGATGACGAACAGTACAGTTTCTGTCATTTGACTGACGCAGAATGGGCAATCACTTTAACGAGAACCTCCCTTTTTTATCTGAGATCTGTTTTTTATCTAACAGATCGTCATGAAAAACTTATTTTTGGTTTCCATTCCATCATTTAGAGCAACTGTTATTTCAGACCAGGAATTGGTGGTCAAAGTAATGAAGAATGTGAGTTTGCACTAATACCTGATAATTGTCATTGAGTTCTTATGCACTCACTGTAGAAGCACTGGATGCCATAAATTGAAGGTGAAAAATTATTTTTCGGTCAGCATGGTCAGCAACCGCCTTCATCAACAGGCCAGGCCCTGACATTTTCTTTCTGTATTGTGAATTGTTTATTTGCTACCCAGAGAAGCCTACAGTACTTAATATTGGCGAGCGATTTCGAATCACAATATCGAGTTTACCAGCAACTGTCACTGGCATGATTGTTTCCACATCTGAGACCTTAGGCGAATTATATTTTTTGAAGTGGTCCTCAAATTGGTTCTTGCGCTTACCAGAATTCAGAACATTATCAATATTTTGAGCGTCAGTGATATCCGTTGCTGTCTTGGAACTGAAGATGTAGGTGATGTACACTCGTAGAGGTTTTTCAAACTCTAGAGTATCTAGGTTACCAGTATCTAATCCGTTTGCCAACAAATGGACTGTGTCGCAAATGCAAAAGTGGGAGAAATGTGATGCTTGGCCAGTTTCACTTAATATCAATGACACTGTTTAGGGACACAGACCCCACTGTGTATTTAGGGGTTCAACGTATGAAAGTTACATGATTTCCTTGCATAGTGAAAACCAGAGCAAGTGCATCATTTAAACTGGAGTGTTTTCCGGAGCTCTACTTCTTGTCTATATGCTATCCGGAAGAAGGGCTCTGTTAATGGTTGTCTGTGGGACAGAAAGTGAGTAAAGCTTGATTTTCCTCCCGCAGCATCAAATTGATTTGAATTAACCGTTACAGCGATATAAAACAGATCATGAAGCATGCATATGTTGAGAGCGTCACCCCTTTGAGAATAGTGGCATTCAACTAACCTACAGCTATACGATAGCTGTAATCTAGAATACCGTGAACTGATTATAGGTTCGAAATGATCATATAAGGAACAAGAGTTATGTTTTCTCTTGAATATAAATTCTAAGTTTCAATTATTTTTGTTCAATATTTAAAACAAATAGCTTATTTTGATTCAGTCGGTTTTCATTAATTCAAACAACTGTGATTTCAATTGTGCTTCATACTTAACATTTAAATTTCATTTCTTATAGCTTAATTTTTTATTTTATTTTCAGACTGGTTTTGTTGTGTTGAAACTGCTACAGCTAAATCAGCTGCCACAAGTAACACTTTCGCTTTTCACCAAAGCAATTCCACTTTTTATACTGTCACTTCATGCTGTCAACGTCATACAACCACAGAAGCTGTGTGTAGTCGCTCATAGTAGCAACGCTCCCCTAAAGAATGATATACATGTAGTAAACCTGTTTTGCTTAACATTTCCAAGAATGAAGGAAATGAAAAGAGCATTAAAATAACATTTATGCATTTGTAAGAAAGATCAAAATAAACAGCGAAATAACTTGAAGCAAATCACATACCTGACCGTTCCCTTACTTTTTCTAAACCATTTATAGAAAAGATAGAAAAGAATAATTTATTGAAATTATTTTGTATCATTCCTAACAAAGTTCGAAATAAATAAATGGTAAAATTACTTACAACGAAAATTGTTGAAATATGAAATGGAGACAAACACATTAGTGAAATAACTTTTAAATAGTTATAAAGTAGATCGAAATAAGTAAATAAATAGTGAAGAAGCTTTATCAAAGGGAAGCGAAAAATTTTCGGAATAATTTTGAAACATCAAAAGTTATAAAATAATGGAATAGGAAAGTACTTTTATTTGTACTCTAAAATTATAACTGTTATATTCAAAGATAAAATGTTAATAGTTATAAAACTAAAAGATAGCGAAAACAGCGTAAGTTAGCTGGTGGGCGAAAGTAACAAAGAAGTAACTCTAGGTCAACAGACAGAGACAAGAAGTAAGAGATAAGATGACTGCAAAGACTGAGAGCTGTGGAAAAGCTAGTATTCGAAATTTTCCATGGGTTTATGCATTTATTTTTGCAGGGTGTGGTTGATTCAGTAGTGACCCTTTTGTCTCCGAAAGAGAGATAGAGTGGGGACAGACAGACAGCGAAAAACGGGAAAACTACAGATGAAGGATCATTGTAGTACGAAGTGAATCGATATCATACTGTCCTGAACTGGAAACGAGGTCTGAATACTTGCAAAATAACCGACATCGTTAAATGTGTTCAATCAGTCAAGTGATGGAGTGAAAGCAGATGATGGATTTGTTTCACCACATTCAATACAATACTGGGCTTGCTTCACCAAAAATCATGCGACTGTTTCTTTAAATTTACCGTACAAAAGAGTCGTTACTGTCCCTATAAGATTTATTATGTTTGCATGTTTCATTGTAAGTTTCTTCTGGAATAAAGGTGTGAGCATTTCGGCACCGTATTTTTTTTTTTTTGTCACCATTTTTTTTTTTTGTCAATATTTGACCATTTGTCAATAACTTCACCATTTTTCGGTGCCAAAAAGAAACAAAAGAAATTAAAGATTAAATAATATAAATGAAGCAGAAAGTGTTTGAAATATTGTAAGTGTATAGAACATTCCTCTTAATAATATGTCACTATTATAATTCATTGAATCTATGTTAGGTCTTTCTTAATTTTGTGATTGGAGTCAGAAATGGAGCGTCTACATCCTTTACGTAACTTTCAAATCAATGTTCAATGGAAGGTTGATCACCTGTAAAATGAAACAAAATGCGCAGACATGGATAACCAACCTACCACGAATATCTCCTACATTCTATATTTTGGATTGCATTTTTCATTGTGATTTTCAATTTACAGGACCGGAAGATGTAATTCCACAGAGATTTGGCTACTATTTCCAGCATGTCAAACTACCTCGTTAGTTATACCATACTATATATGGAAGCAGATCTGTCAAGTAGGTCAAACTTGAGTGCTTTTGAAGCCCTGAACTTAGTCAGAACTAAAATATTACCTGTCCAAGAAGCGGACACCTTATCCTTGCAATACACATTTGATACGACTGTATATATGAAAGCGACATGACGGATCATCAGAAATTGTAGTTATTTTATAGTAATGACTAATTTGAGCACAAGGACATCAGTTTTTGAGGGAGGCAGTCAATCGATTACATCAACCCCAGTACTTGACTCATTTATTTTATCGATTAAAACCTGTATAAATAACGCTAGGCATTTTGTCTGCCGCTTGAATGATTCTACCAATCCACCGCTCTGGTAACACTTGATGAGGAAGATATTCCAGAAATTTTAATTTTCCAGCCACCACTGAAATGATTTGCCTTAATTTCGTATATTAAAAGCAAGTGAAATGACGAAGGCTAAAACCGATCTTAATGTTTTTAACTAAAGGTGGAAATCGCAGCTATAATATTTCGCTTAAATATAACGGCCCTGTAAGTTTTCTCGGTTTCCCGTGTCCTCAACTGCCTTTTACAGACATAAACACATTCATCTATAATTCTTGCTTACCACTTAAGCCCTTCATTCCAAATCGGACATAAGCCATTGGCAACTTTTCTCCACTGTTCTCGATTCTGGGTTGTCTTCTCTGATGTCTCGTTGATTTTTAATCGTCATCAATAATTCTCTATAATAGCTCTCAGGGTCATGGAAAGACAAAAGCCACCACACCGCGACAAGAAATGGAGCTTCTGCTGGACTTATTCTTCTCAGTAATCTGCGAGTACCTAGGATGATACGAGCTAACAAGAAAGCCTACTCTAGGTTGTGTTGTCTACTATAGATGACCGCCAAATCTTTATCAAATTACAAACAAAATCAAGTATTCCACGGCCCTAAAATGACAGAATAGTTACGGCTGGGATGACTTCAATCACAAGAATACAAGGACAACCTTAACTTGGAGCTAAAACCAATCAAGAAAAACAAAACAAAACAAAACAGCATTTGTGGGTTAAGAATGTAGCCGAAAAGACAACAATGTTGAAGTTAAGGATAGCAATTCTGATGATTGTGGAATTGAAGATAATGTTTTTTATATTATATAATGGTAGTGGCAGTGATTATGCATGCTGGAGTAACAGTAAAAAAAGAAAAAGAAAACTTACTTCGTTATCTTCCTTTTGTCAGATAATGATATCGATACTTTGAAATAACGATTTCACTTTCAAAACCTCTCCATTTACACGATCAGCCAATTTCAGGCAGCCTATATTACACACACACATACACACACACACACACACACACACACACACACACACGCACGCACGCACGCACACACACACACACACACA
>NC_068984.1:22789727-22793395 GCF_001194135.2 Octopus bimaculoides
ATATATATATGTATATATATATATATATATCCGAGTATAGTTTGAATGTGAATCGATAAGTAAGTATAGTTGTCCCCTCCACCTTACCCTTTTTTTTTTTCATCTTGTTCTCCAGCTTCTTTCTTACTTTCTATCTTCCGGATTACGTGTGCCTTTCTTTCCACAATACACATATATAAGGTTTTTGTTGCTTTTTTATGTATATAATTTTACTTCATTTCAGTAACTCCTACTATACATTCATCTCAATCAAATTGTCACTATTCTTTTGAAATGATAGCACTTGGCACAAAACGCATAGCATATTCCTGATAGATCGGTTAAGTGGAAGAAAGAGAGTGATGATGACTCTTTTCGTAACCACATCAGAGGTTTTACTATCTTTCAAACTAAAAATAGAGAACCTCCTTACATATATTGCTTTTAAGACTGTACCTTGTTTTTTTTTTTATGTCGTGCCTGTTTCCTTCTTTTTTTTTTTTTCATTTTTGTTGTCAATTTTGCACCTTTAGCTGTGTGGGGGCGTACGGGCATCACGTGCGTGTGTAATTTTGTGTCGATGGATGCCTGTGCATACGCACACCACACACACCACACACACACATACATACACAAGCACACATATATTCTTCTATGTATGCGTGTTTGTGAGAGTGTACATATACATACATACATACATACACACATATATGCGTGTATATATATATATATATATATATATACATATATATATGTATGTATATATATATGTATATGTATATATATATGTATATATGTATGTAGGTATGTATGTATGTGTGTTTCTGAGAATACATGTGTGTTCTTTACGTCATAAGAATTATATATATTTTGTGTACGTATGAATATATAAACACACACACACACATATATATATGATATTTATTTGTGTGTATGTATATAAGTATACGTATATATGTGTGTGTGTGTCTGTCTTAGTATTTATGCACACTATTACGTGTGTTGTAGTAGTAGTAATAGTAGTAGTTGCTCTTCTACTTCTTTTCCTTCTTCCTCTTCTTCTTGTATATAAATATATGTGAGTGTAAGATATTGGCTCTGCACGTGGGGTGCACTGCGTTGTTCACCTTAGGCTTCACAATACTTTTCTGCAAAAGGAAGATATTTCTGTAAGCCTTAGGAATGATTAACCCAATGATAAGTAAATCATCCACTCCCTTGTGTAATAGTGCATAAATGTGTGTGTGTACATGATACACACACACACACACACATATGTTCATGCGTGTGTGTGTGTATAAATATGTAAATGTATACATACATATACATGCTTATATATATGCATGTGTGCCTAAGTGTATATGTACAATATATATATATATATATATATATATATGTATGTATGTTCTTATGTATATGTATATATCTATATGTATATATATATATATATCTATATGTATATATATATCTATCTACATATATACATACATATATATATACATGCATATAATATATATATAGTTCATGTTTATAGAACAACAAAGACGAAGACAGCTGTAGGAACAAGTAAGTGTATTACTTTAGACGCTTATGTATGTATGTATGCATGTATGTATTATGTATGTATGTATGTATGTATGCGCATCTATATATATATAAATACGTATTTATGCTCAGACATATACAGAAACACACACATACAAACATAGATTCATACATGTATGCATACATCGCCCTTTACATTGAGAGAAGAGGCCGGAATCTTGCTGATCGCTATCGGGAGCATATTCAAAGTTTACCACAGTATATGCCACGTCAAACTGTTGCCATTCAGTTTAACAATAGAGGCCATTCCATCTCTCACTTACCAGTGTACGGCGATGCCCTACTCCATATATCTACGTTCTCAAGGATACGGAGGGAAAAACATTTCATCTTTGAACTTGGCACCATATTTTTACTTCTACTCATAAACTTCTGCTCAGTTCATTCAACTCTTTCTATCCTTCTACTCCCTTCTCTCTCTCTAACAACTTTACCTGCTTCTTCTCATTTCATTACTCTTTCCTTCTTCCTTCTCGCATTGCTTCTCCTACCACTTCTTGTTCACATATGAAAGATTTCGTGGTCCTGATCCATAACAGTTGCAACTAGTTTTATTTATCGAGTGATGTGAAGGCGTTGTTTTCAAGAGACGTTATGCAAATCATTTATCTTCTTTCGGGCACTTCGAGAAAGTAAAGTCACTAAGTTAGTGGGATTTGAAGACCAACTACATAGCACAAAATATCAAGCGGAAATTCATCGAGAAATCTATAACATATATTAATTGATGTAAGAAATACAACTTGTGCGTAGCTGAAAGATGACATATTCGTTTTAGACCAAAGAATTCCACCGCACTACTGAATTCTAGATCCGAAAATTTCAGCAAAAGCAAACATGTGGACAAGTTTCTTTTGACAAACTGGAGGACACCACCGTCTCCGGATTGAGCAGCTGTCTTGCAGAGTTTGGACTGCCCTCCCTGAAATATAGTACAACTACCATAATGATATTTTTACTTTAGAAGGGGTCCATAACTCTAATATTCTTTCTTTTCTTTTATCGCTTTTATTCATGCGTCCACTTTCTGCAGCTACGTTCTTCTCGTTTTCTTTCCTGTGATTTCCCTTGTACCAGCGTCGTTATATACAAATTCAATATACCACGTGCTCGGAACCCGGAGATTGTTTGGAGACAATCGGCGTGTTATAAAAATTTGCCTAGACTCACGTTTCCAGCAAGAAACTATTATTAGCTCGTATCTTTATACTGTCTACATTAAAATATGTTCGTGCCTATGTGCATTCTTTTATTCTTTTATGCGGTTCAGTACAAACGTTCTGATCATACTTCAATAATGGCAGTATCATCATCTTTTCAATGGCCCATTCTTAAGTGGTTAATTTTTGGTTAAGGAAGAAGTCTGATATTGCTGCACGCTTTTTAGCTTCTTGCCGTGATGTAAGTTCATCCAGGTTGTTGGACAGTAGAAGGTCGAGGTGTTTCTTGAAAACATCTACCCCCATTCCGTACAGATCCCCAAACCTTTTGGCCCAAACCGTCCCCACCCACATTTTTAATATATACAGATCTATATCTCGGAGTGTGCTTCTTCTTTCGGATTCATGTTTTTTACATACGATAAATATATATATATATATATATATATATATATATATATATGGGAGACGGATGTGTGTGTCTACAAATATGTATGTATATATGCCTATATATGGGTGTGTATCTTTGAATATATATATATGAGTGAGAGACAGAGAGAGTGATGGAGAGGAAACATCATGATGTAAAATTGTCAAGATAGACAATACTACTATACGTTATATACAAACATGTAGAACTCTCTACTTTTGGTGGATATATTTATCGTCTCAAAAAATTGCTGTCTAAGCGAGTTTCGACTGGGCGACTGGAGTAAACAACCATTTGTATATGTATATGTTTCTTTGTATTATGTATGTATGTATGTGTGTATGTATGTGTGTATGTATGTATATCTATATATAGAGAGATAGATAGATTCACATACAAATGTATGTACATTTATATACACATATATATATGCATATGTACACACACACACCCATATATATATATATATATATATATATATATATATATATATA
>NC_068984.1:22794678-22795444 GCF_001194135.2 Octopus bimaculoides
TATATAGCGCACGCGTGTGTGTATATCTATGTGTGTGTCTTTTTATCTGTGCTTGTGCCACCTCCAGCGCTTGACAGCCGGTGTTGGTGTGTTTACGTCCCCGTAAACTAGCGGTTCGGCAAAAGAGGCTGAAATAATAAATGCCAGGTTTTAACAAAATAATTCCTGGACTCGATTTGTTCGACTAAAATTCTTGAAGGCGTTGCCTCAGCACAGCTGAAGTCTAACGTCAGAAACAAATTAATGATGTGCATGTATGTGTGTGTGTGTGTGTGTGTGTGTGTGTGTGTGTGCGTGCGTGCGTGTATTGAAATGTCACCCTATTTCTCTCTTCAACCACTTCCTGTAAGCATACGAAGCTCTTATGGCCTTGGATGTATATATATGTGTGTGTGTGTGTGAATACCTGATCAATCTGATCAAACTCCAAGATGATTGTTGTTGGTTCGTGTCGGTAAGAATTGTGTATATACGTACGTGCGCGTATATATATATATATATATATATATATATACAGAGAGAGAGAGAGAGAGAGAGAGAGACAGAGAGAGACAGAGAGAGACAGAGAGAAAAAGAGACCAAAGAAAATCTGCAAATTGGAAAGATAATCTGGAACTCGACTGAGGAAAGAAATCTCCGAATGACTTATCCTTGTTTTCTTTGTGTTGTCTATCTGGATGTTTTGTTGTCCCTTTTTTTTTGTATCACCTAACTGTCTGGATGTTTTGCGTCCTTGTCCCATTTTACATTTCTTATATAATATATA
>NC_068984.1:22796061-22800009 GCF_001194135.2 Octopus bimaculoides
TATATATATATATATATATATATATGTATATATGTATGTATGTATATATGTATGTATGTATGTATGTATCTATATGAGTGGCTATGTCTTCGAGGTCTATATAATACAGAATCAATAGTGTGTATCTGAGTATTTGCTGAGAATCACACACAAGTCTACTATTTGATGCCTTGGTGTATTCATCGCTTTGCTACAAGCAATCGATTCAATGGGCTGTGAAATATGTCTTTTTGAAGTGAGTGAAAATGTCTCCTTGATACTTCCGTGTTGTGTACCATTGGTAGAAGTTTCTTTACAACCTATCCTATAAAAGACTCGAGATTCCGTTTCCCTATTCATTAACTCCGAGACCATTGACCTCCATCCGTTTTCCTTTATCCATTATGAAACTTATATACTAAATTTACAATCTATAAAGTCAACAAATAAAATTTTAACTATGAGTATACACTGATATCAAGCACATCTATAAGATAATCAATAAATTTCAAATATGACTACACATATGTTTATGTCAATCATTTGGTTTTTCAACTAAAATTTTCTTTAGTCATAACATTTCGATTTTTCCCTGATTTCTCTCTGGGTTTGAGTTCTTGATTCTGTAGTTTTTTCGTCATCATCTTAAAATGGCGGAGTTGTTCAGAAAGGAAAAAATAATCGAATGCAACATATATTTTATGTATTTTATTTCATGTAATGTTTATCAAATACAGAAAGATCGAAAATAGAAACATAATTCATAATATATAGTATTATGGTTTTTCATATAAGTTGGTGTGTTACACACAGACACACACACACATATATATATATATATATATATATATATATATATATATATATATATATATATATATACAATGCACACACACATGCATATATATGTGTATGTGTGTATGTATGTGTGTGTGTATATATATATATGTATATACGTATATACATATATATAAACATATATATACACGTATGTCTGCATAAATGATTCCAACATATATCCATAAATACCCTTTGCCGCAGAATTGGACAGTTAAATACTATAATAAGGTGTAGGGAAAAATAAATCCATAAGTTCACTGTGCACCAACATTTCATAGAAAAATTGCCAAGAATACACAAAGATTCTACTCTAAATTTGGGGAGAGAATTAATGCCTCTGAAGTGTGAATTGAAGAGTGAAAACCTCTCCTGTGGAAAAATATATCACAAAAAGCCAGTATAAGCCGTCAGTTGGCTTCCAGTCCACAAGCCGTAGTCGCGAAGAGGAATAAGCATAAAATAGTAAAAAAAAAATGTCTTCCCAGGAAGATCTAAATTCATTCTGGTCTATGATCTGGTATCAATGGATAGAATGCTACATTGAGACAAGTCAGAATACTGTACTGGCATCAACAGTAGAACTTATAGCATCGACGTTGAAACTTTCATCACAACTTTGTTAAAGTTGCATGATGGAGAGGCACGTAGAAGAGACCTCATATTTCGCTACTGGTACCAAGATTTTCACTTACTATAAAAGATCAATAATAACAATTATTCAAAGAACTATGGAAGGACAGACTGACATACTAAACTGGCTTCTCATAAGGCAAGCAAATGTTGTAACTAAGAATGAAATAATTGCATTAGTACGGCACTACTGGTCCATAAACTTGCGGCAGCTATTCACAGTGGCTCATAGGCTCAGGTGTGGCTGTGTAGTAAGAAGTATGCATCTCAATCACATAGTTCCAGGTTCCGTCCCACTCCATGGCACCTTGGGCAAGTGTCTTCTTTGTGTGTGTGTGTGTGTGTGTGTGTGTGTGTGTGTGTGTGTGTGTGTGTGTGTGTGTGTGTGTGTGTGTGTGTGTGTGTGTGTGTGTGTGCATGTGTAAGTGTGCGTGTGGAGAGGGGGCTGTGTATGTGTCTTTGTGTTTGTGTTTGTCTCCCTGTGTTTGACAACCAGTGCTGGTGTGTTTATGTCCCTGTAACTTAGCGGTTCGACAAAATAGCCCGACAGAATAATTACCAGGCTTTAAGAAAATAAGTATCGTGGTCATAGATTTTGTTCGACTATAATTCTTCAAGGCAGTGCTCCAGTATGGTCGTAGTCTAATGACTGAAACAAATAAAGGGTAAAATGAAACAAACATCTTGAAACTATTCTTCCATGAAAATTGCGAGTCTAATTATAAATTCACTGATGAGCATACACGCAGAAAGATAGGAGTGTGGCGATGCGCCGAACAACATTTTAATATATGATATATAAAGCTGTGAAAGGCTATGGGCAAGCAAAAACGTTAGCACGCCGAGTGAAATGCTTAGCGGTATTTCGTCTGTCTTTACATTCTAAGTTCAAATTCCGCCGAGGTCGACTTTGCCTTTCATCCTCTTGCGGTCGATAAAATAAGTACCAGCTGAGATCTGGGATCGATGTAATTGACTCATCCCCTCTCTGGAAATTGCTGGTCTTGTGCCAAAATTTGATATCAGTATGTAAAGCTACGTAAGGCAGTGAGCTAGCAGAATCATTAGCACGCTGGGCAAAATGCTTAGCAGCGTTTCGTCTGTCTCTACGTTCTGAGTTCAAATTCCGCAGAAGTTAACTTTGCCGTTCATCCTTTCGCGGTCGATAAAATAAGTACCAGTTGAGTACTAGACTCGATTTAAGCGAGAAACCAATATATAAACCTTGCAATAATCTTGTGACCTCATGGCTTAATGACAGAAAGGCTTTCGATGTCATTCCTACTCATGGTTACTGAAGCTGCTACAGATGGAAAAAAATCACCCATTGCTTTTTGTACTGCTATTGAAAGGTTCACAATGACAAGGATTCTAAATCCTCACATTTGTAATTGGAAGTGGAATAATTGTCTTCGTCATTATAAATATCTGAAACGGACAAACTGTCTGCATTTCTCTTTATTTTCCCCCTATTTATTTTCACCCTCATATTTTTTACAAGTATTCAGTGATTATATTTTAGGGTCTACAACAGCAGGAAATGCTCAAAATATTTTACAATGCTAGAAGAGAACTGAATTCGGTTACAAACTATTCCACTGATATAGGAAGGAAATGTACTCAAAATAAATCTTCACCTTTAAGACTTGAACGTGGAGAAACCGTTGCCTAAACCCAATGCTTTTGCATCAATGGCTTTTCTATTTCCCCTTTTTCTCACAATGAATGCTTGTTGAAAATGTATCTTACAAAGGTGCTCTGAACAATATTGGTGCAACGAAAGAATGTTATACTAGACTGAGTAGGATATGGCAGCCAGAGCTTTCCTCTTACAAGGCATTTACAGAACCTGTACGATTATGTTTGGATATTTGACTTGTCCGCAAAGAAATCAGGCTCCAAAATCAATAACACACGCAAGATCCTGACATCAATGTGCGTGAGGAGTGTGTGTGTGTGTGTGTGTGTGTGTGTGTGTGTGTGTGGTACGTGGGCAACACACTTCATTTCATGTTGCTCCAGTCTATTTAGTTATAATGAGTTCCAAACGGTGTGGCTCTCTCACCCTCCAGCGGTAACATTCTGAATGTTCTACTGGATAAAGTGTGGCGAGATTGAGAGGGTGGCTCTATAGATGCCTAAATCAATTGGCAAATGTATGAAGTATGGTATCAAGCATATAAATAAGGTTTACTTACAAATACACATCCTACCCCACACACACATACACACACACACACACACACATATGTATATATAGAACTGGCACTCCGTTGATTACGACGACAAGGGTTCCAGTTGATCCGATCAACGGAAGAGCCTGCTCGTGGAATTAACGTACAAGTGGCTGAGTACTCCACAAACATGTATAGCCTTAACGTAGTTCTGAGGGAGATTCAGCGTGGCACAGAGATCTGTTTGTTGTCTACACCACCTGTCTTCCTCTTTTGTTTTGATTTTTTTTTTTTGTGAATTCTCCCTATATATATATATATATAT
>NC_068984.1:22800445-22803856 GCF_001194135.2 Octopus bimaculoides
GTGTGTGTGTGTGTGTGTGTGTGTGTGTGTGTGTGTGTGTGTGTGTGTGTGTGTGTGTGTGTGTGTGCTTCATGACTGTTTCTACGAGGCCTTATTTGTTCATTGCCACTCTCACATATTAAACTGTTTAGTCGTTCTGTTTCTTTATATTCATTCCTTTGCATGCATTAAGACATTCAATAACCATCGAAGCGATCTCTCAGTTGGGAGCTGTGTTTATTCATTTAATCATTTATTTAATTATTTATTTATTTATTTATTGCTAATTAAGTCACGTTAATTTTCTGTTCTGCTCTTGTATGCTCTATCTAAATGTTATACTTTAGTAGAGGATCTTGTCAACTTCTCTTCTACTGTTAAAGAAAATTCTTCCATTTCAGTCATAAAGTAGTTGTTTGTGTTTCCGGAGAGAAAATTCGTAAAATTATGTTATCTAATGTTAAATAATATAATAAATAGAAGAAATATATCACGATCGATTCTAGCAAGCATGTAATATTCTTAGTTTTCCTTATTTCATTTTTTCTTGTTTTTATGTGAGTATGTCATGTGTGAGTGTATCTCTCTGTATTTGTCTCTCACTATGCGAGTGTGTAATATGCTTATCAATATTTTGCTCATGTAACTCTTTCTGTGCGTTTGTGCTTTACTGCGTCATATTCTATGTTCGTGTATGTGTGAATATATATATGTCTATGTTTATCTCTATATTTCTGCTTATCTATATCTGTAATGTCTGTGAATTCTCTGTCTTTGCTTCAGTGTGCGTGGAAATAGTTACAGATTGTTTTGTCATGCTTTATCGGCTTGTTGTCAAGTCACATTCTGCTAAACATCTCGATAGCTTTAGAAATGGTAAAAAGCTTCTTATAAATATGCAAATATTTAGTAATATTGATGTCAGCCATTATGTTTCTACCTCATCTACAGTAATATTTTAAATGCATGACTATCTCATGCTTCAAAATATGTATGTACGTAGTATGTGTATAATTTGTGTATGCAGGAATTGGCGTAGTGAGTATGAAACGACATGTATAGCATATATATACATATATTTGATTATATATCTATGTATGTATGGATATATATATATGTGTGTGTGTGTGTGTGTGTGTGTATGTATTTGCATATAAGCACACGAACATACACCTATGTACGTATATTTCAATGTATGTCCCTTTTCCCCTTATTAATACGTAAATGTTTTATTCAATTTCCGTAGCAGCAGTTAGCTATATGTACAAAAATAACTATATATGTATGCGTATGTGTGTGAGAGAGATAGTGTGTGTAATATCAATACATATATACATGCACGCATTCATTATATATATGTGTGTCTATGTGTATACATGATTATATTACATACATTTTATATGAGACAGCCTACTTTGATGTCACCAGAATGATATCTGGTAGGGTTTAGTTCAAACCGTTGCCTTTCTACACCTTCATTCTTCAGAGCCGTCCTCAAAATGGCGACCGATAGTCATAGATTGTTTTTTTGTTTTTATTTATTTATTTATTTATTTTGAAAACCTTTCGTGACAGTGAATATTTGTTATTCCAGGAGGGAGAGATAGCTCTGTATTTTCAAGCGTAACACAGGAGACTGCTCTGGTTATCAATGTTGTTATCACCCTGAAGCTTTCTGTATGCATGCATGTATGTATGTATATATGTATGTATGTATATGTGCAGACTTGAATGTTTTGTTTTATGTATGTATTCTCATGCATATAGGTGCAAATCTGGACATGCTCATATATATTTAAATGATAAACTTCTGGAAAATTTTACAGAATTTTACAGTTCCACTGATGGATTGGATTTGTAGTCTTCGAATTAGCTCTCCCCTTTCTGGTTTTAAGAAACGTAATTTCTCAAGATTGGTATTTAGGCAGTGTGTTAAATATCCCAGGGCCCCAATAATTACAGGTATAAAACTGAACTTGTAATCTCAATAGTTCAGTCTAGAGATTCTCTTTTTTTTAATGTATGTACAAACACATATTCCTTTCATTCTTTTATATTTTTCAGTCATTAGAGTAACACCGACTTAGATTTTAGTCGAACGGATCGAGTTCAATACTTATGGTTTAAGCCTAGTACTTATTTTATCGGTCTTTTGTCGAACAGCTAGGTGACGGGCGCATAGACACACCACCACCGGTTGTCAAGAGGTGGCAGGGGATAAACACAGACAGAGAGATACACTTGCATAGATGTGTATTACGGGCTTCTTTCAGTTTCCGTTGACGATATCCACTTACAAAGTTTTGGTTGGCCCGATGCTATGGTAGAAGATATTTACCTAAGGTACTTCGCAGTAGGACTGAACTCGGAACCATGTGATTAGGAACCAAACCTCTTACCACATAGCTACGACTGTACACAAATATATTTATATATACATCTGTGTGTTTTCGAATGTATACATGTGTTAATTTATATCCTCACATAATTATGAAAGATATTGGAAATAAAATTAGCAGTTTCATACAAGTGTGCAAATATAAACATATACTATATACTTTTAAAAAGACGCCACAAATATGTATTTGTATGTTTGTATATATATATATATATATATATATATGCGTCTTCTACCTCATAGAAAGATAGATAGATAGATAGATAGATAGATAGATAGATAGATAGATAGATAGATAGATAGATAGATAGACTGATTGATAGAATTTTTGCAAACAGCTTGCATATACGCGCACACACAAACATATATATATATATGCACATCCATGCATACATACATACAAATGGCGCCTGGCGACATTTTTTATTATGTGTACATTAAAGGACTTCCCACGTATAACATATATTTAAGTGTGCGCGTGCATCTGTGAGCTTATATATGCACGCGCGTATATGTCAATATGTCTATATACGTCAAATGCTGCCCATTAGATTATATGCTAATGTAATTTTAATGTATAAAATTCTTTCTACAGTTATTTATTTATTTATTTAGATATTGCTTTTTGTAACCCATAATTCTGTATAGTTATTATAAACATGATTATGCAAATGTATTCTTTTTCTGCATTCGCTTTAGTTCTAGTGGCAGAGATCTGTCATTTCAGGGACAGAAAATTTATTTGAATTTAATTACCATATTTTCTGGGGAGTTTTTGCTCTTCATTATTATTATTATTATTATTATTATTGTTGTTATTATTATTCTTATTATTCTTCTTCTTCTTCTTCTTCTTATTATTATTATTATTATTATTATTATTATTATTATTATTATTATTATTATTATTATTATTATTATTATTATTGTTCCTGAAGAAACTAGAAATATATTTCTTACGTTAATAAATTCTTGGAAACATTGTCAAAGATGTTTAGTTGTCTTTTTCTTATAAATAGATGTATGCATATATA
>NC_068984.1:22804620-22809874 GCF_001194135.2 Octopus bimaculoides
TTCTTTTTTCTTTATTTTTATGCAGTTGATCACTTTTTATCAAAACTACCCTTTTTGTTCTTTTAATATCCTTATAGCCTGTTAACATATATATTAGTTCAAATCAGAGTCCTGGGAAATTATTGATGATTTGTATTGCTCTACGCATATATATATATATATATATATACATATATTAGATTAATATCAAAGCAGAAACACGTGTGGAATTGCTCTAAAATTCCCTACAACCATAACCTCGACAATTTTTTATTGTTAGCTTCAGATGTTTCTCTAACGTTCTATGTTGTGCCATAATTGATTGTTTTGTTAAGCCAGAAGTCGACCATTTTTGAGCAGATTTAAGATAAAATGTGTTCCTAGGATGAACATCTGGTTTTTTTTTTTGTGGGGGGTGTATATCAAACACCATACCTGTTCATTCATTTATTAAGGCGGCGTGCGTGATTGAAGAGAATTTTTATGCAGCTTCAAGAAGATCAATTCCCTATGTCAAATTTCCCTCAAGATGATGAGTTATAATGTATTACCATCCCTTTTCGTATCACGTCATCCGCAATATCCATCAATTCGTGTCCATATCGGCTAATTCTCGGAGTATCAGTCATTGTCTGGTTTCACTCCAAACACGGGGACTGAGATATCTTCAAGAGACTCCCTTCTGTTGCAAGCATTCAGATCATGTCACACAAAGAGTAACTTGTAGAAGTTATCTTCGTGTCTGGGATTTAGTTTGTGTTTTTGCAACACTAGTCTCGGAGATACAGTAATAGGAATGCGAGCGCTTTTGTGATTCTTTTATCTACGCCATAAGAAAACTCAAAAGAAAATATAATCTTAAATGGAAAACTTAGTTAGTGATAACAAACGTCAGACTAAAACACCTTAAACACTGTACTTTGAATTTAAATCCTGCCAGAGGCGACTTTGATTTTCATAGCGACTATCGTATTACTTCTAATTTTCTTCAGTACTTCTCTCAGCAATTATATACTAACATGCATTTCTAAAACATTAGCCTGGAAGCATTGCCAGATATAGAATTTTACACAACTGCTGCTGATTTGTGAAATTGTGGTACCAAGCTAGTGATAATTCTTGAATTTTAATCCTTTAAATGCTGCTTTGTGGTGTTTAAATATACTATTTAAATTTTGCAAATAATTGTATAGACGTAAGAAAATATTAGTGGAAAGAAACAATTTCTGTGAAATGACTATACAAGATTGGTACTTATTTTATTGACCTAATTGCATAATATATTCATATGTGTGTCTGAATGTAAATATAAGAAACAAGGAGAGAAACAAGCAGAGAAAAGAATGTGTGTAGTGGTTAGCGATCTATCATGGCGAATATATATATACAGCCAGATAGATAGATAGATAGATAGATAGATAGATAGATAGATAGATAGATAGATAGATTGATAGATAGATAGATAGATAGATAGATAGATACATACATAGATAGATAGATGGATAGATAGATGCATACATACATACATACATACATACATACATGCATGTTTGATGTTATAGGAAATTGTATATAATAGCAAATTAACAGTAAACTGAAGGATTACTCAGTGCATATTAAAACAGTAAATAGTTATTTATTTTTACAAGGGAAATGTTGACAGTCGCCTAGCTCACCGTTAGCAGGCAGTCTGCTGGCGACAAGTAAGCCGAAAGTTCGAAAGTGACTGTCGGGTTCTGCTTTGTAAAAGCTAGTATGTATGCGCGCGCGCGTGTGTGTTGTGTGCGCGCGCGCATGTAAACTGCTCCCGTTCAGTTTGGCTCAATGCAGTAAAATCTTGTCTCTCTTTAGTATATATAACAAAAACGTTTGTCCTTGCTTGCAAAAATAAAAATTTGCTATATGTAGATGGGGAGTAATTAGATAAATGATTAGATAATATACGACTATGTTTTATGTTTTCTAATATTTCAATTGTGGTAATGTTTATTCTCCACTAAATCGATGTTATTTGGCACCCACAGTGTTTATCAAAGTGTTAAAATGTTAAGTTTATCAATCTGATCTGTATTTGTCTAAATGTGTGTTTGTCATTTTCTAGGTTTTAGAGATATCGTGATAATCTATGTTAGTTTCAATTATACAAGTGGTAAACTTAGCAATTCATTTAAATGTCTTTGTTGTTATTTTATTTTATATTTTAACTTTTGTTCTTGATTTTATAATTTGTTGATTTAGGGGTTTTGTGTTTTTTGTAGTTTTTTTTAATTTCTAGTCGTTTTTTATTATCGTTTTTTTTTTCATAGGTTTTATGAGCTGTCTTCTATACAGATTTTGTTTTACAAATGAAGCAAAGATCTTCCTAAGATTTTTGAAACTCATGTAAATTTTAACCAATTTATATCATGTTTCCGTTTTAGTTTTTTCGACGTAATTTACTTTATTCTTTAGTTTATTTTTGCCACGTATGATTATATTTCTTTATTTGAATAATTATATTTTTATCGCCTGGTTTCATTATGCAGCCTACT
Organism: Octopus bimaculoides; assembly: GCF_001194135.2. Classification (NCBI taxonomy): domain Eukaryota; kingdom Metazoa; phylum Mollusca; class Cephalopoda; order Octopoda; family Octopodidae; genus Octopus; species Octopus bimaculoides. Next base: position 22,807,131 of record NC_068984.1, read on the forward strand.
ATAATTTATGTCTGCCCTGAGTAGTGTACAGTTTTATAGTTTTGTTGTTGTTTCTTCTTTTATATATTATCAAGGACGTCTGCTGCATATCTATGCATTTTCAATGGTTGCATATTTCCTATATGTTGAATAGGTTTGAAAGTCCTATTTTGGGCAGGTTTTTTTTAAAGTTTCGCTATGTATTTGAAGCATTATTTCAATTATTTTTCAAGACATCTATTATTATTGTATGTATCGTTTGTGTCATCTTTATCTTCTTATTCTGGTTATCTCTATTTCCGCATCTTTATATTTCGGCATTTTTTTTTCATTCTTTTAGGTTTAAACTATTGTATTAGGGTAGATATTTCAATGAGACGACACATCATTTCATGATGGCGCTTGATATCAATATCCGGTTGATTTCCTTAACTTCAGTGTCTTGTGTAGGTTGACATATTCCATGGTCACTATCAGTCTCTGAGAACATATTTGATGTATGTTTATAACCGCGTCTTTTTTTATGGTGTTTCATAATTTTCAATGTGTAAAAGCTGAAATTCTGTCATGTCTGCTTATCTATAATATTTAGGCTAAAACTGCGCAAATAAAGGGAAGTAAATAATTTCTCCCTTATATTCTTTATGTATATTACTAGTTTCAGCTCCAGAGCTGCGGCCATGCTGAGGCACTGTTGTTAGCTTTGCTACACTTTCACTACTTGAAACCTCCTCTGTTAATGTGGCATTTGGTTACTGAGGGAGTTCGATGCATTTGCCCTCATCTGCGTTTTCTGCTGCGAGGTCGATGCATCTGGGGCTCTAGCCAGGAGATCCAATTTTAATTTCAAGACACTTATATCCACTACATGTAGGTCTGTCTTTCCAGATATATATATATATCACAGCATATCTGTCCTGCCTTCGTTCTTGGGAGGAAAATCTTAAACTCTTTTTTTACCTATATTCTGCTTCGTTATATGCGTTTCTTGGATTCTGTAGGGGAGGTTTTAGTCTTGTTCTGCCATCAAAAAATCATTTGTTCTCCGGTTTGAATGTTGAACATTTCAATCAGTGCTGAAGTATTTCTATATTACTAATTTCTTTGTACATTATTCGCAGGTATAATCTGAATAGGAGCCGTTTTAAGTTTGGCAATCTCTGACTCCATTTTCAGATTAGTTTTTCGTTTCTTATCAATTTCAGTTTTTTTCTCATAATGTTCTCTTAACTCGGCATCTGTTTTATATTTGTTAGCTTTTTATAAACCGTAATAATTTCCTACGTAATGGGTCAGTAGGCACGTAATAGCTTTTAAGTTAAAAGCTATCATAAATATGTGTGTGTGTGTGGTCATATTTATATATATGCTTATATTATTTTATTATTATTATTTTATTGGATATAACGTTCTATGTGTATTCCATACAATAAGGTTATCCTGAAATCGGAGTTGCGGTTCTATTTGGTAAAATCCCAAATTTGTAATCCCAAATATTATAAATGATACTGTTTACATTGCATTAGTAAAGTGTAAAATAGTAAATATCCTGATAACCTGAAATACTTATTATTCCCCAAGATTTAAAATATATATATATATATATATGCACACACATATATGTGTTGCGTCTGTGTGTGTAAATATGTGTGGGGTGTGCAAAAATACTTTCAGTATGCTTATTTTTAGAATGATTCTGTAGGTAAAAAAAATAACTGAGTGTTTGGTTGTATATAAATTGCAGGGACATTCATCATCCATGTATGATTTGTCTTAGGCTTTTTCATTCTAATCTGTACTTCCAGTTTTATTTTTTACGTCTCAGGATGATTCGTGGCAGTGACTTTTCTTTCTGTCTATTAGGGTTTATTACGGTTCCTATTTGTGTGATGATTACTCCAGAGTAGTTTAAAAGGAGTAAACATAATGTATATAAGCTACATTTATGAAGGCCCATGGCTCAGTGGTTAGAGCTTCGGGCTCACAATTATGTAGTACTGAGTTTGATTTCTGAACCGGGCTGTTATGTTGTGCTCGTGGGCAAGACACTTTATTTCACGTTGCTCCAGTTCACTCAACTATAAAAATGATACGTCATTGGTACCAAGCTGTATCGGCCTTTGTCTTTCCCTTGGATAACATCGGTGGCGTGGAAGAGGGTGGCTGATATGCATGGGTGACTGCTGGTCTTCCACAAACAACCTTGCTCGGATTTGTGTTTTCACAACCATTATATATAAACTTACTGTTTGTCCTAAATTATACATATATAAATATTCCTTTATTTACCTAATATCGAGGTCTGATTCTTTTGTTAATTATTATTATTATTATTATTATTATTATTATTATTATTATTATTATTATTATTATTATTATTATTATATAATGAAAGAAAGAAAATGGAGAATTATGGAGGTATAAATTATTTATTTGTATGACATATAATGTTTTATATAATGATAGATAGATAGGTAGATAGATAGATAAAGAGAGAGAGAAAGTGAGAGAGAGAGAAAAGAGAGAGAAAGAGAGAGAGAAAGAGAGAGAGAAAGAGAGAGAGAAAGAGAGAGAGAAAGAGAGAGAGAGAGAGAGAAAAAGAGAGAGAGAGAAAGAAAGAGAAAGAGAGAGAAAGAGAAAGAAGAAGAAGAAGAAGAAGAAGAAGAAGAAGAAGAAGAAGAAGATTGAAACTTTCCTTATATTTCGACATTTAGATACCTCAACATTCTTGAAGTCTAATCTTCAGCTTCTCTCTCGCTCTCTCT
>NC_068984.1:22809884-22816120 GCF_001194135.2 Octopus bimaculoides
ACCTCAACATTCTTGAAGTCTAATCTTCAGCTTCTCTCTCGCTCTCTCTCTTTCTCTCTCTCTATCTATCTATCTCTCTCTCTCTCTCTCTCTCTCTCTCTCTCTCTCTCTTTCTCTCTCTCCCTCTCTCTCTCTCTCTTTCCCAATCTCATTCATTACATTTCTATCTGTCTTCTTTCTCTCCTTTCTTTCATAACTGACCTCCACTAAATCAACATGTTTGCAATATATAAGACAAAGGTTCATAAATATCTTCTTCAAGTGAGCCTAGATCTATCAACGAAATTTCATTTTTTGCCTTGGTAAGCTTCTCTTTACTACCCAACTACTTTATCATTGTTTACATGATAAATTAATCCTTAGATGCCTCCTTAGACTATTATATTCTCTTTATTACTTCCTCTCCCATTTAACAACGCCAAATTGCCCTTATGAATCTTTTTTTCTAACTTTCTTTATCCTCTTCGTCCATAATTCATCATTTTTTTTTTCTAATTTGACCATTATAGATCTGGTTCACTACCATATTAGGAATTTATTAAATATGCAATAGCCTTCCTTACACCTACAACTTTTCCCATTTATGTATTCCAACCAGCAGATTATTCCAAAAATTAATCATTGTCTGAAAATATCTCCCTATTGCAATATATTGCAATTCATAACAACCAGATAAAAATCAATACCAATTCCCAGTGCCTTAACACGTTGAATTCTGTATTTCTATAGTGACTTGTTCATAAACTAACAATACATATATACGTATGCATATGCATATGTATACTTATAATAATACGCAATACACACACATAAACAAAACACACACACATGTATATATATACATACATACATGCATACATATATGCATACATACATACACACACATACACACACACACATGCACACACACACATACACACACACACACATATATATATATAAACATGTATACCTATATAAATACTCAACATATATCGATATAATATGTATATTATATAAAAGGCATAAATCATATACATCATATATATTATATATATCACACAAATGCAATATATACAATTAATATTTAAGATTTTCATGTATATATGTGTGTACATGTGTGTATGCGTAATATATATATATATATATATATATATATATATATACATACATAAATAATATTTAAAGGAAGTATGCATTTGCATGCAGTATATGTGTGTAATAATATGTTCTCATGTTTATGTATATATATTTGTTTATATATATTTGTATATATATATATATATATATATATATATATATATATATATATACCCATCCATCCTTTCCCATTTATAATGCCGATAGCATTGTAATGCTAACACCGGAGGGGAGAAAATAGAGCACAAATATAATCTAACACATTACAATCATTATTTGATGTTTGAAAATCGTCCTGAAATGTTACTTATTCAATTTTCCTGTTTCTATATTCTGGTTTCTGGTTGGGGTGGTAACTATTTTCTTCTCGTTCAAATTTCTCTGATAAAATTTTACGAATTAGTTACCATTTAGTTTTGAAATACGGGTTTCAAATTTTTCTGATATTGAATTTTTGCATTTTCATTGTAAGATCAACAGAAATTTATATATTTATATCAAATATATAAAATTAATGTAAAATATAAAATTAATCTAATCAATATCATTCCTAACGTGTTGTATGAATACGCGCATATAAATCATTAAGAAATATATTTGAGTACACGTGTACGTGCTTGTAGGTGTGAATATTACGTCCATTTATACATATCTGTATTATACATGCATTATACATACCTATGCGTACATGTGTGTGTGTGTGTGTGTGTGTGTGTGTGTGTGTCTGTGTCTGTGTGTGTGTGCGTCTGTGTAAGTGTGATGGCGCATGACTTAGTGGTTAAGGTGTCAAAGTCGCGATTCCGAGATCGTGGGTTCAATTCCCAGACCAGGCGCTGCGTTATCTTCTTGAGCAAAGCAATTCATTTCACCTTGCACTGCGATCATATCAACATCTGACATGCAACACCCGTTGCACCTGTACAGGTCATGTCGATCTGATGGAGTGAGTGAACTTATGTCTACACAAACATTTGATAACTATAAACAAAACATCTGATTATCGAGGAGTGGCAGTGTGGTAAGTAGCTTGCTTACCAACCACATGGTTCCGGGTTCAGTCCCACTGCGTGGCACCTTGGGAAAGTGTCTTCTACTATAGCCTCAGGCCGACCAAAGCCTTGTGAGTGGATTTGGTAGATGGAAACTGAAAGAAGCCCGTCGTATATATGCATATATATATATATATACATATATGTGTGTGTGTGTGTGTGTGTGTGTGTGTGTGTGTGTGTGTGTGTGTGTGTGTGTGTGTGTGTGTGTGTGTGTGTGTCTGTGTGTCTGTGTTTGTTCCCCCACCATCGCTTGACAACCGATGCTGGTGTGTTTACGTCCCCGTAACCTAGCGGTTCGGCAAAAAGAGACCGATAGAATAAGTACTAGGCTTACAAAGTATAAGTGCTGGGGTCGATTTTCTCGACTAAAGGCGGTGCTCCAGCATGGCCGCAGTCAAATGACTGAAAAAAGTAAAAAAGTTTAAAAAAAGAGTAACTGTCATACGTCGTCTAACGACGGGAGAGACCGTCAAGTGTATATATATATATATAAGGCTTCACTTCCGCACACGCCAGCTTAATTTAATTCGTCCTTAGTCGAAAGACACCTATAGTTAATGTCTTGTTGTTTGTATTTGTACTTGTGTACCATTTCTCCGTTTTTTCCGTCCTTGCTTTAGTATACATTGGCTTGCTTTCTTCCAAAGAATCTAGTGCTCTTAGCTAAGATTTTCTTGGGGCTGGCCAGATTAGAGCAGTCGCGAGATTAACCGACCGAGACTGCAAAGATGATCTGCTTCTCGAGTGATGATTGAACGCTTCGAATGACCCGTCCTGACATATTCGTTTAAATTTCTTCTCTCTATATGGATGACTTTGAAAAATCATTCATAATTAAATTGACAGCAAGAATTAAATTCAGAAAAAGAAGTCGACTTAGCAAAAGTTCCTTTTCTACTACTGTTCTACACCTGTTGACATGGTGAACAGAGCTTAAGGTGTGATTTTATATGAAGAAAAGATTAATGATCTTTCACTATCGTAATAGCCTCCTTTAACTAATGGTTCACAATCGCTATGCTCAAACGATACGAATAAAGTTCGCTGTCAGTCACATACAACTGGAGAGTAATACGTTGTGGTTTGGGCTTAAGTTTGGGTTTCTTGTTGCGGAACAACATCGTCAATTTTATTCACCAACCAGTAGAGACCAGGTATCCTCTTTGTTGCAGTTACAGCATTTTATTCTCTGTCTCCATTACCTGTTAATATTATTCAAACAGAAATATTCTGTACTTTACTACACTATTTTGAATTTGAAGCACTACGTTCCACTCGGTACATCTAACGAGCAATGAAGGTAATAGCGGAGAGAGAGAGGAAAACGAGTGTTAATAAACGAATGAGTATAAAATTATTAAATTTTCAATGAATATCTATTTTCAGTAAATGTATTTGAATTGAATAATTTTATTTTAAAATCATTCCAAATATTAATTGAATCTAAACTGATAATTTGAAAGCTGATAAACAAGATCTAACACCAAAAACAATACGGATAAAAATCTAATGAAAAGAAAAAAAGAGATCAAAGCTGTAAGACAATTAACCATGAACATCATGATCAGGAAATATGTAACCACACGTATTTTCCGAAGAAGACCAGTATATCTAATACATATATGCGTGTGAGGGAGAGATAATATATGTGTGGGTCTGTGAATGTGTTTACATACTCCATAACTTGGTGTAGCAACACTCATGGGGCATTATATATCAGCCTTGATCTCTTTCCCCGCTTTTATTAAAAATTTAAATGCATTGCTTTCTTATCAGAGCCTGCTTACCAGCTTCGAAATTATACCCAGAACCAGGTAATATTTGAATGCATACATGCATATAAGTATGTATGTTTGTGTGTGTTTGTGTTTGTGTGTGTGTGTGTGTGTGTGTGTGTGTGTGTGTGTGTGTGTGTGTGTGTGTGTGTGTGTGTGTGTGTGTGTGTGTGTGTGTGTAAGAAAATTAATGAGAAAGAGTTGAAAATGCGATGAATATTTTTTTATACATTTAAATTTGTTATAGAATAAAATAAGTTATATTTTTCACATACTAGATAAACATATGATAGTTATACAGTTATATGGAGTTAAAAAATATAAATCTTGTTTTCCAGGTGCTTTTTACCTATCGTACAAGTTCTGTTTTACAGAAGAGAGTTTTTCACAAAACTAATTTCATAAAAAGCGAAAATCACATTTTGCTATGTCTGATCTTACAAAAGACAGTTTTCACAAAAAATGAATTTTAACGAGAAAATAAAAAATGAGAAAAATCATATTTTACGGACCTGCTTGCGCTATTTTTTCAGCTTATTAAAGTGTAAAGTTCACTCGCAATGGAATTTTTAACTTATGTAAAAATTACATGTGGATTAAATTTCAAATAGAAAGGACAAGGTATGTAACTGATAGTTTGTGAGTTTCATGTAGCTTGTGTTGTTCTTATTATAAGGTTGTAAATACTGTCTATAATTTACAGAAAGCCATATTTTGACTTCTATAGAATAAGAGTCACTTTTTTATTCTGAGAGGAAGGTTGTTTATATTTTTATGTGGTATTTAAATGAAAGAAACAGATTTTTGTTTTAGCAAAAAAAGTTTACATTACCCAAAAAGAGTTTTTCATGGTTAGAAAAAAAATTTTATCCGTAATTTTTGAAAATATAGTCGGTGATATATTCTAACTAAATCTCAATATATTTAGGTTCGGTTGGCATTTCTGATAAAGTATATGTCTTTACTGGTGCTGTTTCGTCGTTGAATCACTACTCTGATAGAAGGGGAAGGCTTGATAACTGATAAGAACCTTCCCCACAATTTTCATTATGTAGATTCAGGGTAATTTTTCTTGTATATGGTTTGGTTTCCTGATGTGTTGGCAATACACTATCACTTTTTCTAAATGTCAAACCTCTTTGAAAAATATACCACTGTATTGTATTGTAAGTAGAAAATGATGGCTATCCACACTCGTGGCCGTTAGAGACCATCTACTGATCATTAAAACCATTGTGCACTCTGAGTAAATTATACTTTACACATGTGAATTCCACTGGAGGACTAATGAACCCAACTATTGATAATCATACACATCCGCAGATATTGCAGACAAAGTTTTCCCGCTCACTATGCTGACAATGCGTTTTCGAGCAGCTCACTTAAACCCTGCTGGAGAAAAGCGCTTGCTTTTGGAAATACCCACCCTCACTTTTATTTCTTTTCGTCTTTGGTGGCGATGACAAGCATTTTTTTCCCCCAGTTAACCACCCATATTTCATAGGCTTTCAACAATCCTTAGGCATTAGTTTTGGTTTCCATTGGGTCACTTTCCACAAGTATGCTCGCCTTATAGTATCAACTTAGATTTCCTCCCATCATTCATCCGAACAAGCTGTCCAGTTCAGTGTAAACCGTGCTTATGCGCCATCGCCTCAATGCACAGAGTGTTGGTTACTCTAAAGATCCTATTCCTGGAGTCTGCAAGGACCAGAAAACATTCAGAATGTTTCTGACTCAAATGTTCGGACACAAATGAGTCCGCACACACGCACAGTACATAGCAACATTGTCCCACCTGCTGATGTCAGATGTACACAACAGCCCCAACCTCGCACCCTCCCACACACGCACTCATACGGTCTCTGAAAACTTAAAGATACAGAGGTTCGACAAATTAATGGAAACACCTTAAAATTTCAAACAAATTAATTTCAATATGCAGTAAGACCGCCTTTAGCATTACTTACAGCTTGAATTCTACAAAGTATAGACTCGTACAAAGTTTGAACTGTTTCCAAAGGATTTTTTGTCCGTTGTTCAGCTAAAACAGTCTCCAGTTCTTGTAGTGATGATGTTGGAGGATATCAATTCCTTACTTGTTTTTCTAAATTGCACCATAAATGTTCAATAATATTGAGATCTGGGGGCTGTGGTGGCCAGATAAGATGTTCAACTTCACTAGAATGCCTTCATGGTGTTCCGATTAAAAATAGCATTGTACCGATTGGATTTAGGAAAATACTTATCCAAAGCAGCAAAAGATTTTCCTGCAGATATATATATATGT
>NC_068984.1:22816595-22822574 GCF_001194135.2 Octopus bimaculoides
GTGTGTGCATATGTATATATGTATGTATGTATTATGTAGGCTTGAGTAAGTGACTTCTACTATAGTCCCGAATCAACAAAAACCTTGCGCATGAATTTGGTTGTTGGAAGTTGCCAAATGCCCGTCTTATATATGAGTCGGAATGACTTGTGTGTGTAGGGGGGGGGGGAGAACAGTGGAAGATACCGAGAGAATAAAAGAACTGAATAGGAGTTACTATCATGCTGTGAATTAAAGAGGAAAATGGATTGATATTGTCTTGCGTAGCAACAGGCGCCTTAGAGAAATAAGTAATGCAGTTTCAATCAAAAATTAATCTTTCTATATTTTCTAACACTGGTAAAGCAATTGAAAAACAAGACTGTCACACTTGTCATTTCGTTGCTTTTTTAATTATACGGCCTTTGAGCCTTATCAAAAACCTATTAACATCACATATGCACCTTTATTTCGAAATTGTTCTGCCTACAATTTTTCCAATAAACGAAGATCTATGTCTTGTCTAATTTTTTTCTGTTCGTTTTATGGCATGCCATAATTGCACTTTCACTTTCACTTTCATATCATATATTAAAAGACGGGTATCTGGCAAAGGAATCGTGTAACAACCGCGTCATTTCAGTAAAATATATATAAATTTATAATATGTATCCCTGGGAGACAAACCTCATATTGATTTAAATATTAAATGAAACAGTCTTTTTATTATTAAAAAACAAAAAAATAAAAAGAATCGTTCGGCAGTTTCATAACTTCGGTTTATACCTAACTTTACAATATTTATCCCTGGGAGATGAATCACTCTTTGATTGTAATAATCCCATTTTAATATTTAGTTTAATAATAAGGCAGCAAACTGGCAGAATCGATAGCACGCCGAGCAAAATGCTTATCGGCATATCGTCTCCCTTTGCGTCCTGAGTTCAAATTCCATCGAGGTCGATATTTGCCTTTCATCTTTTCGAGGTCAATGAAATAAGTACCATTTATGTACTGAGGCCGATGTAACCGGCTTGACCCATCCCCGGAGTTGCTGGCCTTGTGCCAAAATTTGAAACCAATATTTACTTTAACAGTCTTTTATATCGTTTCTGAAATATTTATATTCCGAGACGGGAATTGGGTCTTTGAACTCGTTTGATTTTCATTCCGATCAATAAACTCTTTTAACTATCTCCAGTCTCCTCTTTCAGTTCCGTAAGGCTTCGTAAACACAAATTTTGTTTTCTTCCTGAATATGAAAAAAGATGTAGTGTGGAAGAGACATCGACCTTCTCAACTTTGCGAGTCGAATGTTTTGCATTAACTATCAACAAATGCCAAGGACAGTTGCTGGAGAATTTTTTAACTTCGAATGTTTACTTTGCCGACTGATACATAAAGGTTGTTTTCTGACGAGATAATCACGTTAAATTGGTATCGTGAGACAAAACTACATTTTTCTTTATTTTTTGATAAAAAAAAAAAAAGTTACAAAATTTTATATTAACTAATCTCATGAAGAAATTTGTATGCTACATTCAATTAGTATTTTTTTTATCATTTGTGCTTTGTGTCTTATCTGAAAAAAACTAAATAAATTGAATTTACTGTAGACGAACGTACTGAGTCAACTAGGTGTAATCAACAAGTAAGGTGAAGATCGATCTAATAAATAATATCCATGGTGTGCTTAGTAGAGTTGATTTGCTTTTGATTCGCATTTGAATATTATTTAGTTTCATTAGGTTACTTATATCATTTGGAAATGCATGAACCTCACAAAATTCAATTTCAATAGCGCTAAAAGTGTAGAGTTTATACGACTAGACAAATGCAAACAATAATTAGTACATTATCTCAGTAAATTTCTTAATTTTCAAAAACGCCTCAGTGTTATAAAGAACAGTTCAAACGAGAATGATTTCTCCTAAATCAATTCCTGATGGCAATCGGTACTTAAGTGAAATAGACTGATATCGATATGTATATCGATATCAGTCTATTTCACTCGGTCTGGAACTTGACTCCTTATAATACAAAGGTATTTGCCATGTCTGACTTTTTTATTACTTTGCTAATATTTATAGGGGATTTAAACCGTCACCAGCAAATTACTGGTAGATATTTTAACGTTTATGAGGGTATGTCTCTTCATCTTTAAGAAGCAACTTAAATGCAGTCAGACTTTTAGTATAGCCCTCTGTATCGTGAACTATTTCCACTTTGCTTCAGCTCTGAAATATAAATTTCTCCTAAGCACAAAACTATAGGAATGAAGGAATAAACTAAAATCGATTTTTGTATTGCATGGCTTATTCAGAGAAGATAGGCAGCGATCATGACCATATTTTTGGAACTTTTCAGTGTGGTTGGGAAAATGATGGATAAAACAACACATGGTATATCCTCAAACCAGAGTCTTGAATTGAATGCTTGCAACAGAACGCTTCACTAACTAAAAAGCTAACTAAAGGCTGCGTGATGGTGTCAAAGTGAGCAACAAACTAAGTATATTAACCAACCAACAACATGTCCAGTCCATTAGACGAGCTTCAGTTTTTCTCAATCAAATTTCATAAAAACCAATTGAGTCAATCCGAAGCTATAGTAAACGTATGCTCAAGATTCCAGGCACTTTGATCAAACACCGAATCATGTGGTTGGTTTAAAAGCAAGCTAGTAAGCTAAGATATGACTGTAGCCAATTAAGTAGGATCACTCACAACATAACTGATACTTATTTCTTGGTTCTCTAAGTTTATGTTATAGTCGACTTCAGCAACGCTCAACCGAAAAGTATGACGTCATAATATCCCATAAACAAATCCCTAAGAATATATATGCATAGTCAAAATAAAACTCACATTCTCTACACGTTTACATGAATTGTAATGTCCATATAGTTAAGAGCATTGTCATTGAAACGACTAAACAGTATCTGCTTTTGAAGTTGCTGTAGTTGCTATTTAAAGCTGTTTTCATTAAAAGTAGTCTTGAAAGAAAATATATAGGAAAAACTTGAATAGGATTTTATCTCTTCACTAAATTATTGTATTTCTATAAAGTTGCATTAAATTCTGAATACGTCATTATCATCGTTCTTTTAAAGTTCAAATCTGGGGTGGAGTGCTGCTTTTCAATAGTCTAACATTGATGAAATACTGAACAACAAATACTATATACAATTTGATTAAACTAATGTGGGGCTCTCGACGCGGTGCTCGAGCAGCTAGAAAGCATGTATATGACTACAGAGACCTGTTACAGTAGGTGGTTCAAGAAAGAGATCTCCATTCATCTCCGTTATCCTCTAGTTTGCAACATCCATACATTAAACTCACCAATTATAAGTTACTATCATCGAATCGATTTCTTATAGTACTACTATGGATTCAAAGTCCTGCAATATTTACTGGAGAGAGAGGGAAAGAGAGACAGAGACAGAGAGAGACAGGGAGAGAGAGAGACAGGGAGAGAGAGAGACAGGGAGAGAGAGAGACAGGGAGAGAGAGAGACAGGGAGAGAGAGAGACAGAGAGAGAGAGAGACAGGGAGAGAGAGAGACAGGGAGAGAGAGAGACAGAGAGAGAGAGAGACAGAGAGAGAGAGAGACAGGGAGAGAGAGAGACAGGGAGAGAGAGAGACAGGGAGAGAGAGAGACAGGGAGAGAGAGAGAGGTTCAAACAGGTTCCGCAAATATGTCACGATTTCGGTTAACCAAAATTATTTTTTCCTTTTTTCTTTTTTTTTTCTTTTTTTTTCTTTTTTCATAACCTTTGACATCTCACTCTGATAAATACTCAAGTTATTGAGTAGGTATAAATGTCTTGCAGTAGTTATCTTCGGTCCTATATTTTCGTGTCCTAATTCCGCCTGCGGTTCCCTTTGCATTTCATCCCATCTGCCCGATAAATAAGTACCATTAACTTTACACCTGTCTCTTATGAAATTTGATCTTAAATCTACTGCAAAAAGATTGCAATTAAACATCATTATAAACAGCAAGTCAAGTAGAAATCTAATTATGATGGAAGTCGAAGGAGTGTCCATGACCATATTATAATACCAATATCTATAAGGCAACAAGAAACCTCAACAGGATCGCTTAAACCGCTAGAAATAGCAAGTATGTCTCTCTCAAATTATCGCACTCTCTCTCTCTTCATAAAGAAACAGCATGTTTGATCATGTAGTCCAGTGCCTGGTAATAAAATACGTTATTGTCACAGCTGGAATGTTTCAAGTATAGAACTGCCCGATTAGAGTTGAGCTGACGCTAAACAGCAATAACCATCAAGTTTGTACGGTTTCTTTTTTCGAGAATACAAAGAAATCAATGAACACATAAATATTGACTAGTTCAAGCACCTTTTGTGTTAATGATTTGCACAGTCTGTAGAAAATACGTTTTGACAAGCAATAATTTGAAAATAATCTATTTAATAGATCTTCAGATCTTTATCCGACAGATTTAAGAAAGATATACTTGGAAATCTTCCAGCGTGTTAAATAAAAACAATGGAAGAATGTTTCCTACGGCCTAGAATGTGATATTTATTCAAATAACAAGAAACAATACTCATTTATATAAACAAAAAATGTTCTCCGGCAAAGCGACATGGTATCCTTTCCCAAAAGACTCAACGCAGTAAGTGTAGTATACTGGCTACAACTAGCAACTGAAACGGCAACACTAGTTAAATGACGCTCATCTACTTAATCAAATATTGATCTGATTTCTGTAGGTGATTAAGTTCCAAGGGAAGGAGATGGTAAAGTTATGGCAGTCATGCCTTCTTCAAAGGTGGCTTATTTTGATAACGCTTAATATTGAAATATCTACGAGAAATAAGTCACATCAGGTCGCTCAGTTACTTCGCTCTCGTTTCGTGTCAAGTATGCACAGATATAGTTGCGCGAATAATATTGAGATTTCAGTTAAATTCGGTAATTGTTTCTGTTTAGTTTAACCTTTCGCAATGTTGTTTGAATTAATAAGAACATATTTTTCATCATGTAGGTTTCTTATAGCGATATCCTTACTCTACAACTTTTGTTTAACGGTTTTGAAATATAACTAAATGTGTTTCTTTCCAGGCATCTGACGATGGAGTGTCAAATAAAAAAAAAAGAAAAACGAACGAATTTATCTGACAACTCAATAGTTCACTTCGCAACTACATGGCTTTGGATTCCATTTTGCTGTGAATGGCTTTCTGTAAATGATTCTAACATGCTTTCCAGTCGATCAAAGCCCTGTTGTTGTTGGCACTCCGCCGCTTACGACATCGAGGGTTCCAGTTGATCCGATCAAAGGAAGAGCCTGCTCGTGAAATTAACGTACAAGTGGCTGAGCACTCCACAGACACGTGTACCCTTAACGTAGTTCTCAGGGATATTCAGCGTGACACAGAGTGTGACAAGGCTGACCCTTTGAAATACAGGCACAACAGAAACAAGAAGTAAGAGTGAGAGAAAGTTGTGGTGAAAGAGTACAGCTGGGTTCGCCACCATCCCCTGCCGGAGCCTCGTGGAGCTTTAGCTGTTTTCGCTCAATAAACACTCACAACGCCCGGTCTGGGAATCGAAACTGCGATCCTGTGACCGCGAGTCCGCTGCCCTAACCACTTGGCCATTGCGCCTCCCAAAGCCCTGTAAGTGAAACTGAATAGAGGGGAACAGCATGGAAACCAATCGAAGGAAACATGCTTGTTGTTCCACGGTAGACATAATTCATGACACAGCTTACCACGACATTTTGTCTCTTGGCGGACTATTATGGAGTTCAGTCTATTGCAAGCATTTAGACGAGTGTTTCAGTCGGAGGTGAAATTTCGTCACTTATAACGTACTTGAAAACCCTAAAAAGAGTTATCTGTGCAGTAATTCCGTCTCTAATTAAAGCTTGACAATACAAAAAGATACGAAAACTAGTTAAGTACTGGGTCAAAACCAAATGATCTTCTTGCATAGATATATACATACATATGGAGTGTGC
>NC_068984.1:22822620-22823573 GCF_001194135.2 Octopus bimaculoides
TATATATACACACACACACACACATATGAATCTGTGCGTATATATAAATTTTACAAAAGGCAAAAAGTAGAAATCAAACTCTGGATGAATTTTGTGATTTGGTATCCAATTATCCCTATAATTTACTCCTACCTTGAAAATTTAAAATAAATACATGTCTAGAAGAATGGAAAATCATTAATGATCACAGGAGGATCATAATATAATTATAAAAGAACCCGATAAAGGAAGTGCTGTAGTAATCATGGACTCAGAAAAATACATAAACACTGCCTTAATCCTCCTTCAAGACAACAACTACTACGACAAAATCAACAACTACAGTCAATCGAAGATAATGGCAAAACTTACTACCCTTATCTATCAGTTCTAAGAAGATTTAACGGAAAAAGAGAGAGATTACTTAAGATTAGACTGCAAAACTAGCAACATTTATGGGCTTCCCAAAATCCACAAAAGTGAAGCTATAAGCGAAACCTGTAGCAAATCAATATTAGTCACAAACATTCCACATCCGAGAGATCTCAAAATGAGACCATTGTGGCTAGTCCCTCGTGTGAGACACACAGCTTCAGTAACTTTATTGACGTCCTCCTAAAACCTACTCTCCAACACATACTGAGCTTTATAAGGGATGAACAGGACATTTTAAACCATTTCCTGAACAAAACCAGCAAGGACTCTCTTCCGGTTTCATTCGATGTAATAAACATCTACACTTCGATTCCTTACAAATACGGAATAGAAGCCATACAATTCTGGCAAGAAATATTCCCAAATGACATTCCTGGCCAAATCGGAAAAGGATTCATCATCGAAGGAATAAAATTCATCCTACAGAACAACTTCTTCAACTTCAACGAGAACACCTACAGACAAAAATCGGGCACTGCGATGGGAACAATATATAAATATACAATATATATATATATATATATATATATATATATATA
>NC_068984.1:22823855-22825192 GCF_001194135.2 Octopus bimaculoides
CCATCTTTGGGGGAGGGGGCACCAGTATGCTAACTCGAGTTTTTATTTCTTTATACACACACACACACACACACACACACACACACACACACACACACACATATATATATATATATACAATATATAAATATACGAGTGCGCTAGACTGAAATTTCAGAAAGTACTCACCAACTGAAAACACTACCTGAATTACTTTCATTCTGAGGTCGCATAAACTTGAGCAGCTCTTAGAATTTAAAAACTTAATGAATAGCATTAAATACATTATCCAATTTAGAATGGAATACAGCCACACATAGCTACTCTTCTTAGACATCTTAATCATAAAGCTATATACTGAAACTGAAACTGACATCTACTTTAAACCAACGGACTCAAAGTAATATCTTCTATTCTCTTCCAGGCACCCAAAACATACTAAAATCAATATACCGTTCAAAGTAGCAAGAATTTGCACGATTGCATCAAATCACAAAACTCGAGATAAACAACTCCAAAAACTTAAAAACACATTACAAGAAAGAAAATACCCGGCTACTTTAATCAGAAACAGGATAAAACGTGCAAAAACGATAGACATTCACGAGTTACGGCAAACAAGAAAACCCTACGACTCTTAAAGCTTTATCTTACATATCAACATACAATCCGAGGAACATAGTAGCATACAACATCATCCACCAAAACATACCCCTCTTTATGAATGACCTGCGAGTGAAAAACCGACTGAAAACACAGGGTTATTAAAAGCAAGAGACAACCGCAATCCCTAAAAAGGTTACTCACAAGCGCCAAATTATCCACCAAAAATACAACCCCACTAGTAAAAAAAAAATGCAACCGCCCTAACTGCAAGACTTGCATCTACTTCTTTGAAGGGGGGATCAACATATAAATTTAAATCAGGTCAACATTTTACTATAAAAAGTCACTTCACTTGTGCATCGAAGAACTTAATCAATGCTCTCAAAAGTGGTGGGTGCGATGGAAACTACATAGTTCAAACTAGTTTGACTTTGAGGGAAACTGACGGTACACAGATAACAAATTCCTAAGTGCCGAGTGGAAGTGGTTAGCAGAAATATGAATGTACACTATATTTAGTAAAGCAAATATATATATTATCTTTTATATTTTATCTTTTACTTGTTTCAGTCTTTAGAGTACAGCAATACTGGGGCACCACCTTGAAGAATTTTTACTCGAATGAATAATAATTTAACTTCGCTAGTCCTACTGCGTAGCAACTTGGGCAAGTGTCTTCTACTATAGCCTCGGGTCGACTAAAGCCTTGTGAGTGGATTCGGTAGATGGAAACTGAAAGAAGGCCGTCGTAT
>NC_068984.1:22825304-22826210 GCF_001194135.2 Octopus bimaculoides
TATGTATGTATGTATGTATGTATGTATGTGTTTGTGTGTCTCTGTTTGTCTCTCCCCTCCCCAAACATCGCTTGAAAACCGATGCTGGTGTGTTTACGTCCCCGTAACCTAGCGGTTCGGCAAAAGACAACCGATAGAATAAGTGCTAGGCTTACAAAGAATAAGTCCTGAGTTCGATTTTCTCGACTAAAGGCCGTGCTCCAGCAAGGCCGCAGTCAAAAGACTGAAACAAATAAAAGAAAAGAATAGCTGATAAACGAAACGGAAGATGGATTTAGTATGAATCTTTATTCAGCATGACAATCGTTTCGACACATCCTGCATCTGTCTCATAAGATATTGTGCATCTTGCTGCGTTGCACCAATCAGTACAGGCTGTGCCACTTTAGGTGCTTGGTGTAGAAAAATATCTCGCTAGGTATATTGATATCTCCTAAGCATCACTGTCAACTATAGCCATCCCTATCGTCCAGTAACATTCTGCAAGTGTACCAACGTACAGCTAACCAGAACGACATGCTAAGGAGATCTCAGTATAACTAGTGGTATATTTTTCTACACCAAGCACCTGAAGTTGCATTGATTAATGCAACATAAGATGCACAATATCCTATGGGACAGCTGCAGGATATATATATGTTTGTGAGTGTAGAGAGAGAGAGAGAGAGAGAGGGATGAGGGGGTGCTGAAAAGTTCCTGAAAGGCCTGGCTGGAGACCCAACCTTCCGAGTTCTTTTACAGGGCTTACAAAGACTGAAGGACCGCTGCAATAAATGTGTGAATCTGAGAGGGGAACACGTTGAATAAAATCATAATAAAATCTCCTGTATTTTCTTTTACACAAGGCCATAAACTATCCAGGGCCCTCTCGTATATATGTATGTAAGTATATATATATATATATAT
>NC_068984.1:22826400-22828505 GCF_001194135.2 Octopus bimaculoides
GGAGACAGAGATAATGTGTGCTTGAGTGCGTGCGTGTGATAATCTGCTCGCCAACTGATGAGTCTTATGGCTATTTCTGTTAAAAAATGTAACGTTTCGTTGAACGATAAAGGATAGTATTTGAACTTCTGTGCACTCAGATTACTGCTATTAGAGAAAGAGCAAAGTTGACCACGACAGAATTTGTAAAGAGCCGTGACTAATTCCGTAAGTATCTTTTAACCATTTTACCAATCCACTACCGTCCAAACATGGTGAAGCCAGTTAACGAGCCTTTAATACAAAATGTAAGCTGTTAAACTAAATACTGTACGACTATACGACTCTATCGTTCTTCGATATTTCTCATTTTCAGAATATTTGGAATATCAAACAAAATGCATTGCAGTATCTAGTTATGGCTGCTTACATTCTCAGTTCAAATACCAGTTAAGTGCTAGGGTCGATATTATTGACTAAACTCATCCTACAAAATTGAAGCCTCTTGCCTATGTTCACAATCAATACTGAATCTGCTTTCTTTAGCAGAAACGTTAGAATATCGAACAGAATGTATACAGTTATTCAGTTCCGTCCTTTTGCGTTCTTAGAGCTATAGACGATTTAGGCGATTTAATCGAATATCCTAATCCTAACTTCAAAACTGTGGCCTTGTTCCTATATTATAAATCGTTATATATTAATAAATATTGACATATTTATTTTATGTGTTACAGTCTTGAGTTTTACTACTTAAACATTGTGCATTGTAATATTTCGTTATAGCATGGAGAAATAGAAACAAATGTAAAGAGACGAAGATGAAAAGACAGATACACAATGACAAACATAACTAACATAATACTTTAATTATAGTTTGCTGTTTTTCCTTTGTTGAGAAATATTGAGCTGAAACATCAGTGAGCAGTGTGAACTATACTGAGTAACTTTATAGTAATATCGTTGAAATAGAAATGTATTCGATTTTTTGTATATAATTTACACTAACTTGTAACAGTGTAATCGTTTGGTTACAATAGAGATCCTATAGCTAGAAGAAATAAAGAGAAAGGAAACGTATGGGAACAGGGAACGGGACAAGACATGGAGAAAGGAGTAAAAGGAAAAGCGGGGAGGGAAATGAGCTGAAAAAATTATTTGTTGAAATGAGAATTATACAGTGAAAGGAAAAGACAAGAGATGGTGTAAATGTATGGGAGACTGAAACGAATAAAATTTAGAGTGAATGGTTGTATATATTTTTACTATAACTGTTGGAATGTAA
Organism: Octopus bimaculoides; assembly: GCF_001194135.2. Classification (NCBI taxonomy): domain Eukaryota; kingdom Metazoa; phylum Mollusca; class Cephalopoda; order Octopoda; family Octopodidae; genus Octopus; species Octopus bimaculoides. Next base: position 22,827,665 of record NC_068984.1, read on the forward strand.
TATTTAATGAATTTAAAACTAAGCAGATCTAACATGTGAATGCGTGTATGTGTATATGTATGCGATCAGTTTTCTACGTGTGTATGTAGATATATATACATATATATATGTGTGTGTGTGTGTGTGTGTGTGTGTGTGTGTGTGTGTGTGTGTGTGTGTGTGTGTGTGTGTGTGTGTGTGTGTATGTTTATTGTATCTTTGAATAGAACAGTTAAGAGAGATGAGGTGAGAGAATACAGCTGTTTCACAATCGTGTTACTTATATATAACAGATATTACATCAATATTCGCACTTGTATAAAATATACATATAAATATATGTGCGTGTGTACAGCCATATATACAAGGGTGTTGAGTGATAACTAACAGAATGATTCATGGCAGTCCAAAACAAGCTCTGCTATTCATTGCGATGTACATAACTATACACACACGCATACAGATATGTATATGTATATTTGTATGTGAATGCGCATGGTTCAGTAGTTAGCGCGTCGGGCTCACAGTCATGAGGTAGTGAGTTCGATTCCCGGACTGGGCTGAGTGTTGCGTTGCTTCAGCAAGACACTTTACTTCACGTTGCTCCAGTTCATTCAGCTGACGAAATCAGTTGCAACATCACTGGTGCCAATCTGTATCGGCTTTTGCCTTTCCCTGGATAACATCGGTGGCGTGGAGAGGAGAGGCTGGTATGCATGGGCCACTCCTGGTCTTTCATAAACAATCTTGCCCGGACTTGTGGTTCGGAAGGGAACTTTCTAGGTGCAATCCCATGGTCATTCATGACTAAAGAGGGTCCTTCTGATATATATATATATATATATATATATATATATATATA
>NC_068984.1:22828773-22829622 GCF_001194135.2 Octopus bimaculoides
ATATATATATATATATATATATATATATATATATATACATATATATACATATATCGTTGCTATTATGTTAAATTGTCATATGTCCAAATTTGGTCAAATTTGCCTTTTTCAATATATTTATTTTTGCTTGCAAAAGCCGGTTCTTTTGGTCAATCTATCGTATCTCCAGCTGCTTCAGATGAAAATTGTTAAACTGAACTACAACGGTTTAGCACTTTTCAAAAGTGTTGTAAGTCCCACACACGACAGTTTTGCAAAAACATTTCTGACTGAAAATATCATACATGTATGGAGTTACGATTTTATGCACCCAACAAAGTATTATTTTTAAGCTGAAGCTGTTGCTAATGTCAAAACAAATGGAATGGTGAAGCTATTTTTCGTTTTCTGAGAAGATGCCGGCTGCGACAACTCTCCGCAGCGGTCAAGAGACTGTAAAGCGGTACTATTTTCATGCACACCAACAATATAGAAAGAAATTGTTTACATTATTCTTTATTTAAACCAAAGTGAAGCTTTGTTATATATATATTTGTTTAAGTTCTTTTGACTTATGCCGTTGTGCATAAACAGATATTGTTTAATTAATGGGGAACCGTCTGGGGCACAGTTGTGCACATTAGGCTATCCGTCGGTGTGATTATTTCTGAGTTATGCTGCTCTGTGCATACACGCATACACACTCGCACTCACGCACACACACACAGACCGACAGACAAACAGACACACAAACACACACCAGACACACATATGTATATATATTTATATATAAGTAAATATATACATATTTATATATGTGTATATATATTTATATTTATATAAATATATATATATATATATATATATATA
>NC_068984.1:22829632-22833699 GCF_001194135.2 Octopus bimaculoides
TTACGTTGAGACAGAGAGAAAGAAAGAAAGAAAGAAAGAAAGAAAGAAATAAAGAAAGAAAGAAAGAAAGAAAGAAAGAAAGAAAGAAAGAAAGAAAGAAAGAAAGAACAATCTTTGGAAAGTGTTATACAATAAAAAGACATGGATTTCTTTGCAATTACAATTCAGAACAGCAAATAACTGACAAACAGAAATACAAATAGATAACAAGAATTCGAGAAATTCTGACTAAACTGAAAAGCTTTCGTGAAAGAGAAATATGTCTGTTAGACGAATATGAGTTGTAGAGGATAGCATATTCCATATATGAAAATTCTTTATGTTAACAAATATCAAACGGTCTTATCTCACTGTAAATTAGTCGACTTCAGGATCGTAACGTATCTATGAAATACTAAACGATAATGTGAATAATAAAAGCGTAATTTTGATTTTTTTTTTTTTTATTCGATATTCGATATGCAAGTTTTCTTAATGGCTGATCTTTTGGTCAATAAGCTCGAGAAAGAGACGTAACAGTGAGCACTATTCAAAATTGGTTTCACTTTCTAGCACAAGGCTAGCAGTCTCAAAGAAGGGGCCAAGCAGATTATATCAATCCCAGTACCCAACTGATACTTATTTTATCGACCCCAATAGGATGCAAATCAAAGCCGACCTCGGGCCGGTCGATCTCAGAACATAAATATGGACGAAAGCATTTTATCCACTGTGTTAACGATTCTGCCATCTTGCCGCCTTAGTAAGCCCCTTTCAGTATTATAGAAGTTGATGTGATACATGAAATAGACAGGTTCGATACATATTCTATCACAAGCTTTGTCGACAACCTGTCAGTTCACCTAAATAAATGTGAAAAGAGTTTAGCTAATGCATTGTAGATAGTGTATTAAACATGTGTGGACAACAACAATCTCCTGAAAGCATATAGGAGAAATATAAATTGGTAGTTAAATACTAGAGACCATTCTTTCTGACTTTATGAATAAGCACGGTCTTGTGGGGAAATATTGGAGATTAGCTATAGTCTTTCTAGACAAATACTTATTTCATGACAAGCATGGTTTCTTAGAGGTGTAGAAGATCCCTATGCAATATATATACTATCGATATTGGGTATTGAGGCATCTTTTTCGTTATTCCGATATGGATATGGTTTGCAGTGACAACACCAAATAACGTAATAAATCTGAACATGGAGTTCAATATAAACAAATTACGCAAAATCGACATTTTGGAAAAGTTGGTGGATTTGCTGCATAACCTTTTGAGAGTTAAAGCTAAGGCTGACATAAATAACTCTGGCGTTGGTGGTGGCGGCGGCGCTGGCGGCGGCGCTGGCGGCGCAAACGGTGGTGGTGGTTCTTCGTCGTTCGACGATGAGGATTCATTTGCTAGATCAACTGAACTATCTGCTCCTGAATTAACGTATAACTGGCTGAGCATTCCACAGACACGTGTGCCTTTAACGTAATTCTCAAACAGAATTCGCGTAGCACAGTGTAACACGGCGGCACATTTTGAATTATAGGTGCAATCCATTCCATGAACTTTTCTGTAAATTTTGTATCTGTCTAATTTCACTTACAACGTATGAGTCGACCCGAGGCGAGAGAAAATGGCATTTGTCCAAAATTCCACGCAAAGGATTGACCTTGTAGCCTCGAAGTTGCGGAGCGAAGTTCTTAACCATTCGGCCATACTATACCTAGAAATAATTATACTTTCACTATAAAGCGAGAAATATGTAGGGAAACGACGAAGAGAAGTATACTGCGTCCATTATTACAGCTCTTGCTAATATTTATTCTGAAATTCATAGTCACCCTATTCAACTCTGCCAACGACAGAAAACATTTCCTAATCGATAAATGGTCTCAAAAATAATGAATGCTTTCAAATTGACATGAACACAATTCAGGAGAGAAAGGAAGGAAGTACTAAACAAGTTTGGGATTTCACAATGTTTAAATTAAAACTGGATAGGTTGTCGACAACGTCTGTTGATGTGGCTAACTGAACCGCTGTTGTTTTAATTGTTACACTTTTATCGTGGCCATATTTTAGCTGTTCGCTGCATTTTTCACTTTTATCTTTCGTGTTTTCTTTTTTGTTTTTGTTTTTTTAATCTATTGGCGGTGGCTGTAGTTGTTGCTGTTTTTAATATTGTTGTTGTTTTGGGAGTTGTTGCTGTTTTGGGGTATTTTATGTGTTATTGTTGTTACTGCTACTATTGTTGCGGTCGATTTTGTTTTTCTTATTGTTTTTAGACAGTTTTATAAGCTAAATACATGAAAGAACGGAGGATATAGACGAATTGATATGCTAACTCATTCCAATATTCCAGTTGTCCTTAATAACCTGATAGGGAAGAGGATACCATCTGCTAAATCCTTTCATTTGGTACCGTGTGGAGGTAAACCTTGCTGGAATGTAATTTGAAATGTCACTAATCGAAGTAGGAGAATTTCTCTCATCGTTCTCGCTTTATAGCTGTGGTGGAGACGGTTTTGTTGTTGCATTTCTTTAGAACCAGATCAAGCCTAATCGAGCTGATATATGATTAAATGCATTCCAACTGTGACCAGCTCGTCTTTTTGAGGATATTTAGGATTACATTTCTAATATGTTCTTCCTATTTTTAAAATGATAAAATGTCCAGTGAGTGATATTCAGCTATTTCTAACACGCCATACGACTACTTTATGACTCCCTCGTTTGTTGGAGAAGCTGCTTTTAGTTTGATTCGTGTTGACGGTCGAATTGCTCATGCTGTTGTTGTTGTTGTTGTTGTTCTTGTCTTAGTTGATGTTGTTAGATGTAAGTTATGTCTATTGCTCTTCCGGTAGTTATATTTTTGCTGTTCGCTTGCTTGTTAATAGTAGCAAAAGTGGTTGATGGTGGCAGTAGTGCAGTATTCGTAGTTTTTGTTGTTGTTGTTGTTATTGCTATTGTTGTTGTTGTCGCTGCTGTTGCTGTTGTTGTAGCTGTTGTTGTTTAATCTCAAGACAACGCCGACGAAGCAGAGCTACAATCAAATCTATTCCAACTATGGCCACCCTATCTGTTCACCCGGTACGATGCACCCAAACTACATTACACGGTGATCACTTTCATTTTTAGGGCTTCAGAACTTGGTTGCTATTTCTAATTTGTCGTATTCGCATAGAGGCTCCCCTCATGCTGCTGCTGCTGTTTAGTCCCAGATAGTCCGTGATTGAACAAATTTATGAAGGAAATAATTCAACCATGACTTTCCCATCTGTTTCCAATATGCAAAAAATTCAGGAACATATTTTCCAACGTATCCTTTCCTAAGGCTATAGGATGTGATCTGAAAGAATTTGGCTGCTATATCTAGCAAAACGAATGAATACGCAATGGCGCCGCCATTGTCTCGTGATATCACGAGTAGCAGTGAGGGATAGTCACAGTATTGTTACGCATGGATTATTATTACTGCAAACACGGTACTTTTCGCTCTTTTTATTTGTCCTTTGATTTCATTTGTTGTTGTTGTTTTTCCAATGTTAGAGTCGTTGTTTTTGTGGTTGTTGTCGGGAGATCAATATATAATATGATTATGAAAGCGAGAAAGAAATCAGCAGAACTTAAAAATATGTTTACTATAACACATCAAGACCAGCCAGCCTCGCCCTAATTACATTCATTCTTAACTATATGTTATGTTCTGGCTCTGTGATTCCACTTCGAACAAAGAAAGCTAGCAAGTTTACAATACGTCGGATAATTATATACATATACATACGTTTGCGTTTATATGTGTTTGCGTGTGTATATGCGTGTATGTATATGCATGTGTATATATACATATATACATACACACATGCATATAAATATATATATATATATATATATATATATATATATAAACATTCACGAACATATATTTATATGCACATCTATATACATATATATTGTATTGCACATACGTATATATACATATTAATAAATATATGAAGACATATATATAAATATATATATATATATACATATGTATTTTATATATATATATATATACGTGTGTGTGTGTGAGTGTATGTATG
>NC_068984.1:22833709-22837032 GCF_001194135.2 Octopus bimaculoides
TATATATATATATATGTAATACACATGACGGCTCATACAAAATAGCGCACAATTATGTAAATGATCAACAAATAAAAATAATGTCAAGAATAAAAACAAAAACAATATCAACAACAAATACACCAAGCAAAAGGCGAAAACAACCACAATCAGATGAGTCGCCTCTATATCTTCCCTGCTCCCCCCCCAACACACACGTCACTGATCAACACTGCCGCCATTGAAATGAAATGTCTGTCAGCAAAACAAAATATAAATATATGTGTATATATGTGTATATATTAAAATAATAACCACAAGTACAACAACAAAATTGTTGGTCATAAAAAGCTTTCAGACAACCGTAAAACATTTACTAAATTGAAAACTCAGGCTTTTAATACCATAAACAACGGTAGCAACAATTATTATGATCATTATTAATATTATTATTATTATTATTATTAATATTATTATTGATGTTGTTGCTGTTGTTGTTGTTGTCATAGCCATCACAATCATCATCATCATCATCATCTTTGTGATTATCATCATCATTATCATTTGAAACGACATCGTTATTAACATGTTCATAGCTATCGTCATTATGTTTCTGATTGTAAGTTGGCCTTGTGCCTAATTTACAAGCTATTGTTATTGGTCTTGTTATTGTTGTTGTTACTACTACTACTACTACTACTACTACTACTACTACTACCACTACTACTACTACTACTACTACTACTACTACTACTACTACTACTATCAGCGGGAAAAGCTAATGGCGGGGAGCGAAGTGAATGAAAAGGGAAGAAAGCAGATGAGAAGGAGAAATGGGGGAGTAATCTAGAGTAGAGGTTAGAGGTGAAAAATGTACGGAAGGATGGTTGTGTATCGAATGTGGTCAAAAGAAAGATTTCTAATGATTAAGAGAAGAATAAAGGTTGTGGATAACAGGAAAATAGTTCTAATATATCTATAGTGCAAGGAGGGATATGCGCGCGTGTGTGTGTGTGTGTGTTTGTGTGTGTTTGTGTGTGTTTGTGTGTGTGTATATGTTTGGGAGTGAATGTGCGTAAGCTGATGTATACAAATATATATATATATATATATATATACATACACACAAATATGTATATACATATATATATACATACATACATATGTGCATATATACATATTTGTGTGTGTACGTGTGTGTACGTGTGTGTACGTGTGTGTGCGTGTCTAAAAGTGCATGTGTGAAGATGCGTCGGCTGATGGTTAGGGCGTTGAACTCACAATCGTTAGATCGTCGTTATGTTTCCCATATCGACAAATCGGCTGTGCGTTGTGCTCTTTGGGCGAAGCACGTCATTCCACGTTGGTTCAGTCTAGTCAGTTGTAAAGGGGTAGTTATACGACGGACTGACGTTTCGTTCAGGAGGGCATCATGCGAAACTAAAACAATGCAAAGCCCATTGTGTCTACCGGTGTATGTCATCAGAGAGTTCGGTCTATATATATATATAAGCATGTGTGTGTGTGTGTATGTGTAAATATAAATATATATATATATGTATACACACACACACTCACACATATATATATTAATCGAAATGTACAGTGTTATATATCCATTACGGCCGATCTTACCAGTCGGTTTCGCACTAGAGGTTCAACGGAGTGTTAGTGCGTTTCCTTCCTTTTCTGCTTTGATTAAATTCTTGGGGCATATATGTATGCATGCAGTGTGTGTACGGGTACAATATGTGAGGGTGCTTATATTGGGGATGGTGAAAAAAAATGCCTAATGGATGGATGTCTGCCGTACAAGGGCGCGTGTAGTTGTGGAAGCGTTTGTGTATGTTCTGGTCATATGACGAAGCGCTCAGAAAACATGAAGAATCAATACACACACAGATAGATAGATAGATAGACAACGCAACGCGAATAAAATTATATGCAGACAAAAAGGCGAATATTGAGAAAAAATATTTATGACATTGTTATGACGTGAGTTGTGAACGTCAGGTGTAAGAGTAGTATTTCCCAAATAAATACTGGCTAAGGTTATCTAGAATAACCTTTCGTATTATTAGCATGTTCACACAAAACGCACTCCGTACTTCTCCAACGTATTAAACTAACACAGTAACCAACGCGGTCAACTGTACCGCGGTCAACTACTGACAGTTCACACAGTTTCTGTGTTTTATTGAAATGCGTTAGTCCACTTTCAGTCACGTGGGAGTGGTCAGAATCCATCCACAACGGATATACGCTGGTATCATCTCTAAACAGGATAAGTACGTCTCGACCAGGGTTCGCCAAACTTTTTCGACCATCGAGCCCCTTTAGCTACTTCTCCTTCCGCATCGCCCCCCTTTAGCCACTTCTTCCGTATCGACGACCCTCCTGATTTAAAATTTCTTAATACCCTACCGTGCCGTACCGTATCTTAAATGCGTACCAGGTACTGGTGCTGGCAATTAAAATGTTAGCTAAAATATGCATATATGACAAATTAAGAAATTCTATTGAAGATGACACACTTTTCCCATTTAAAACTATGTGTATGAATATACAGTATTAAACTTTCAATTTTTATGAAATGTGAAAAACGCATCATGTTGCTGGAATATCTATTATTGAAAAAATTGACAGCATCAATGTGAGGGATGAACATGGCGCTGACTAAGTATTTCAAGCAGTTCATCTAATGAGCTAGTCTTTCGCACTCTGACCCTCATTCGACCCCTTGGCTATCATCGATCCTCTGTAATTCCTTGCCAACCTCTAGGGGGTTATTGGGACGCCCTTCGGCGACACATGGTCTAGACCTAGACCCAAATATAATGAAATTCACATTCTATTTCATTGGGTGTAAATATGTCCAAACGAACAAATTTAACATTAAAATTAACAATCAGGCAGACGCTATTATAATAGTAAAATGTTTCTAGTCTAGGCACAAGGCTAGCCATTTCCTTTTTCCTTTCAATTTATTTTACTTTTAGATGACCAAGTTGATTACATCAACTCCAGTACTTGATTGATATTTCATTTTATCGAACCTGAAAGGACGAAAAGCAACGTTGACCTTGGTTGAACTCAATTTGAACTCAAAATGTAGATTTGTTCCACCATCCCCACTACGCCTATCCCCACAACCACCACTACTGTTACTTATATCTTGTAAGCGTGTAATTAAATGAGTGGTCAGGAAATTAATAGAGAAGCAATTATATAATGATTTATATAAAAGTATGTTTGTGAGTTTCTCTACGCATGATTATATACACACACACACACACATATATATATATATATATATATATATATACACATACACACACACATAT
>NC_068984.1:22837042-22838361 GCF_001194135.2 Octopus bimaculoides
ACATACACACACACATATATGTGCAGGTATGTGCATACACACACACGCACACACACATATGTATACGTTTAGAGACAGGTAGAGAGAGAGAGACGCACACACGGTATGTTCGTCTGTCAATTGGCTGGATGTCCCCGTGCAAGAGCGTGTATGCATGTTGTTGCTATTCTGTCAATGTTATTCTTTTCTACTCTAGGCACAAGGTCCGAAATTTGGGGGGACGGGGCCAGTCGATTAGATCGACCTCAGTATGCAACTGGTACTTAATTTATTGACCCCCAAAAGGACGAAAGGCAAATTCGACCTCGGCGGAATTCAAACTCAGAACGTAAAGACCAACGAAATAACGCTAAGCATTTCGCCCGGCGTGCTAACGTTTCTGCCTTGTTCTGTCAATGCTATTATTACTAGTTCTACACTGGCTACGCATATGTGAGAGTTTGTTTACGCGTGTGTATTCTTACTTTAGATAGCATTCATTTTGTAATAATAAATCGACGTATGTACGTATGTCGCGAACATGTATCTATACACTAAAGTGTAGGCAAAGTAAAACTCATTCGACGCATAAGTGCTCAAAATGTACGTATAAATCGTCAAACTTGAGCGTATGAATACACCAAAATCTCATTTAACATAGATAAACAGTCGACAAGTATAAAAAGTTATGAACTAATTTAAACGGCGAACTGTTATATCTTTGTAGTAGTAATTTATTTTTATGGGAATTAGGCAGTTTAGGCTAAATAGCGATGTGCTTTCTTAAAAATATTGTTTACAATGTTTCATCAAACGAAATATTGTATCAAAGCGATTGATAAACACCTACCTACTCCGAAAATACGCACACACAAAACCATTTTGCATAATTAAGTGACCAACAAGGATAGAAAATTATAGACTAATTTAAACTGGTAAACAATTTAAAGTAGTGCTTTGTTCTGTATAGGAATCATGTATTTAAGGAGAAGTGGTGATTTCTTTGGTACTTAAAAACATCATTTACAATTTCATCAAGCGACTGATGAACGTATGCACTAACACATACATACTCACAATACAGACACACACACACTCACACACACACACGCACACAAACACACACACACACACACACACACAGATAGATAGATAGATAGATAGATAGATAGATAGATAGATAGATAGACAGACAGACAGACAGACAGACAGACAGACAGACAGAAAGATAGATAGATAGATAGATAGATAGATAGACAGACAGACAGACAGACAGACAGACAGAAAGATAGATAGATAGATAGATAGATAGATAGATAGATAGATAGATAGATAGATAG
>NC_068984.1:22846052-22850768 GCF_001194135.2 Octopus bimaculoides
GAAGAATGTGTATTTTTGTACGCTTGTTGTGCTAAAAGCGTAGTATTATATCCAGGGAAATATATGATATAAATATATGATATAAATATATGATATAAATATATGATATAAATATATGATATAAATATACGATATAAATATAGTGCTTGTATTGCCTTATACATTCATATATGATAGCTTTATATTTGCTTCAGTTCTGTCATGTGCAGATTCATTTGTCATTCTTAGTGAATTCTGAATGAAACTATTCTCGCTTTATTTCTGAAATAATTTCTATGACAAATACATACGCATGCACGCGCGCGCGCCCCCGCACACTCACACGCACACACACATACACACATACACATCCCACACAACATTGATATATGTATATATAAGCATTTTGTTTAGCTTGTGTTTAGGTGCAAATAATCGATGCGTTCGATATATAGAGCGTCAGATGTGTGTAGAATTTACTGGAATTGTGCTTTCGTATTCTGGATAATTTCCTTTTGCCTAATAATTTATTGCGTTGAATTACCTCATAACTAAAGTTTACGGATGGTTAACTGCCGTCAAACGCCAGAAAGTGTTGGATATGAGAAAACAGCCCGGGTTTTATAACACGCGCAGACACATATTTACATACATACATATACACATACGTACATACGCATTTACATTTATGTGTGCCTGTCTGTGTATGTGTGTGTGTGAGAGTTCGCGCACTAGTGTGCGTTTGTAATATTATATCTATAAGCATATTTAGTACACTAAACTAAGACAACCACCATACATACTAAAACATATATAGCCAGGTATTAATGTGTGTGTGCGCGCGTGTATATATATATATATATAATATATTAGCTGAATGACCCGGCGTTGCCCGAGTTACTGATGTTCTTATTCAGATTAGTAAACAATAAATATGAAGATATATTTATATTTTTTCCTCATAATTATTTCAAAATATCTATATTTTATTTTAAAATATCCAAATCGTAATGATAATAGAATTTAGAACTGAAGATTTATCACTCTTGAAGCACCACAGGGTAAGCAATATTCATTGTGTAATTTTTTGTTGCTGTCCAAATGAATAAATTGTTGGAGCTTCCAACTCGTGAGCAAGCAACATAGAGTTGGCCGTGGGAGAAGTATGTAGTAGAGAGATCAAGTCCAACTACTTTGAGGGATTGACCCTGAGATTTGTTAATTGAAAACTTAGTTTGACTGGAATCTGAAGCCTCTTAAATTCAAATGGAACATCTGCAGGTATGAGAGGAGTTTTTGAAATAAAGGCATTTTCTCCTTTATGACTACTTGTTATAATTGTTGCCTGTAGGACATGGGGCTTCATGGAAGTAATATTTAACTGAATTCCATTACACAGGCAAGGTGGGTATGGATTCCTAAGCAACATAATGGGGGCACCCAACTTTAATATCAAGTTATGGGTGGCATTCCAGTCGGTTTAAGTGTGTTCAGAAATTCAACAGCCTAACCTTGATCGACTGTTCTGTCAATTGATCAAAAAATCATTTCTGAAGAAGTTCATGATTAAGTTTATCAATTATTTCATTCCAGTATAGTTCTTTCACATAGCCAATTTACATCAATGTAATTGATAGATAAATTAGGAAATACTTAGTCCATAAGATCCGTAAGAGAAAGTACCATTTGACCGCATGTAATTTCATGTAACTTGGGTTGAATGTTGATATCCCACTATCAATCTTAAGAAGCTCCTCTGAGAATCTACCAGCTGTATGATCACCTTGTAGAAGTACTATCGTGTTGCTTGTTTGCTTTCTCCTTCCTCGTTTTAAGAAGCCTAACTTTTCAAGACGTAGTTTGTTACATAATCTAGCGCCCCAATAATTACGGGTATAAAATCTGAACTTGCAATTCGGGTAGAGTAGCCCTAAATTCCTCAGTAGTTCAGCACAGGTATTTTTTTATTACGATGATCTTTTGTTTTAGGCTGATACCCGATGGGCAACTGATTTTCACTACTGTACATATTTTTGCCTATCTCAAATCACTGTTTCTGATCTGTTATGTTTGCATTTTATTGAGGTTTTCCCTAGGCATTTCCCTAGTACTCATTCATATTATGAGTGGTTATGGACTCTACCAAACAATGGGTTCTCATCTCTTTGTCCTCAGGACCATCTTTCCGGTGGATTTCATTGTACTATATCTTAGCTACAGCATCAGGTCTCGTTGGTAGATTGGTAGATAATAACTCGATGACATTTTTGGATAACTGCTTATGATGTCGGTGATATCTTCGGTGTTAAACCCACAAAGTCTGCATCGGTTATCACATTTGAGTATTTTCTCCGTTTTTCTTGCGTCTCTCTTCCTCTTGTGCATCAGGAATTTGGTTGATATTTCCTGTTCTTGGATTGCAAACGTACGCCCTTTAAAGTTAGAGTTAGTGATCCGGTTGTTGGTCCACGATAGGCTGCTTTGATTATCTATGTTGCAATCACAGTAGATTTTTCTACTAATATATCCATGCATGTCTTCTACTGATACGAACTCATCCTTTTATCTAATGATGCGTTACGGTAGAGACGTGAAACGCTTTCAGGCATATATCTAAGGTCATCAGACAGGGAATGTTTTCCGAGGAGACGCTTTCCAAGGCTCATAATGTTATTTGCCTCGTATACGTAAACTTGGTTAAGGGATGCACTTCGACATTTGGCAGTTAAAGGATGTTGCCGACGGAATATGATATTACATTCAAAAGCAGTCTGGATCAGTGTTAAACCTCTCTCTCTTTGTTTTCCTTTTGGGTAGAGACTATCTACGTCATCGTTGACATGCAAATTATTTGTACTAGTCAGTATCTTCCAGGTTTTCAAATAAATGGTTCGGATCTCGTCAAGCATGTAATCAAGTAGCGCATATATGTATGCATTCATGAATGTATGTACATATGTATATATTTATGCATACATACATATAATAAAAGCTTCACTGGGAATTTCATCAATTGAAGTTCTTTAGAAACAAATAGTATGTCCGTTCGATTTGACAATTGGTACTGAATAAAGAGGTTGTCATCATTTCTAAATAAAGTTGTCATTGTATGATGAGCGAAGTTCGTTCTCATTGGTTATTTCTAATTATATGGTGTATTTGAATAACACTGACCTAACTATACCTACTGGATGGGTGGTAGTCCAGCCACGAATATATAACAGCAGTTCGCTTTTCCCTTATCAAAAATGTAACTATCATTTAACTGCCAGCAAAAGAGCTCTCCGTTGACTAGTTTCTAATAACTAGTTGTAAATGTTACATGAACTTTACCGAAAATTCAAATTTTAATGGAATTTCCCCCAAAGGAACAAAGCAGACTACTCTTGTTCGGTAGGTCATTGAGATATCAATTCTATGAGTGATCAATCCAAATTGGCCACTCATCGCCCACTGAAATTCAAATTTATTTAAAAGCCACAACCACCACACTATTCACTATCAAGTGGTCGAACGTGCTTTGAGTGTCTATGAAACTATGAAACTAATACAATTCATAGTAAATGGTAATAAAAATATTTAAACTCCATAAGATGTGTTGATTGTACCTTTCCTTCGTTCGTATACACACGCACGCGCATATGTGTATGTGCATAAATTCTACATCAAGCTGTATAATTCTAACGTATCCCTTCTGCAATCCATTCTCATCTGAAGATTGCTTTCAGCTATAAACTGATTAATAAGATATGAGGAAGCCTGAACTAACTTATCTTACCGCAGGTATAGCAGACTTTTCAATTTATCCATAAACTTATTTTTTATACAGAGTAAATAGAATTAATTGCAAACATCCACGTGATTGTGTGCGCGCGTGCGCGCACGTGTGTGTAACTGTGAACTGATTTTAGTCTAGACTCTGTATCAAAACAGAAACAATTATAATTAAGGAGACTATCTAACGTAAACATACACGTATACACAAACTCAGAAAGCAACAGCAGCAGCTACAACGTCTACAACATCATCAACATTGCATTATTTACCGACACCATTGTAATAATTATTACAACAATAGGCTTCCTTTTAGTAAATAAGTTCATAAATAAATATATAACTACACAAATAAATTAATCATCAAATGACCATATACACATATGTATATATACGTATGTATATATATTACAGACAAAAAAGTAAATTTCGAACGCTATAAAGCTCTATGAACAACAGAGAAAGATTAGGTATTTACTCATATAAATCAGAAAAATGTTACCATTTCTCGTGCTTGCTGAATCTTCTCATCAGTGGTGGGGGTTGATGGGCGTCCTGCTTCCTTTCCGTGCTTCAAGCTTGTCCGGTCACTTTTAAACTTTTTGATCCACTCATACACACTTCTACGTGGTAGTGCACTGTTCCTGCATTGTGCTAAAAGCTTCCGATGAATATCAGTGCCTGACACACCTTTCGACCAGAGAAAACGGATCACTACAATTTGTTCTTCTTCGGTGCAGATTGCTAGTGGAGTGGCCATGTTTACACTGTAAAGTCTGAAAGAAAAACGGTGCGATCAGGCTCAAACTTCGATCAAGCAACCACAATAGTACCAACTATAAGCATGCATGCGCAGAAGGCAGTGTGACAATAACGAAGATATGTTATGGCGAAAGAGCGGATAACTTTTGACTTCCCCTTGTATGTGTGTATATATATATATATATATATATATATATATAT
>NC_068984.1:22851327-22853845 GCF_001194135.2 Octopus bimaculoides
TATATATATATATATATATATATATATATATATATGTATGTATATATATATGTATGTATGTATGTATGTATGTATGCATCTATGTATGTATATATATGTATGCATATATATGTATGTATATGTGTATATATACGTATATATTTGTGTTTCTGTGTGTGTCCCCCTACATCGCTAGACAATTGATGTTGGGGTGCTTACGTCCCCGTAACTTAGAGGTTCGGCAAAAAGACCGATAGAATAAGTACTAGGCTTACAAAGAATAAGTCCTGGGGTCGATTTGTTCGACTAAAGGCGGTGCTCCAGCATGGCCGCAGTCAAATCACTGAAACAAGTAAAAGAAAAGAGAATAAAAGAATATATATATATGCACACACACAGACATAAATACATGCATTTAAATATATATATATATACATGTGTGTGTGTGCGTGAGTATATGTGTGTGCGTGCGTGCTTGCGTGCGTGTGCGTGTGTGCGTGCGTGTGCGTGCGTGCGTGCGTGCGTGCGTGCGTGCGTGTGTGTGTGTGTACATATGTATATACACGCATATATCTATGTGTGCATGTCAGTGATTGCCAGTCCATTCATCTAAGATTAGAATCACAAGGTTCTACTACTAGAAGCGTTGGTGGCAATCTTCGTCATGGAGACGGTGATAGTGGTGGCGATAATCGCTGTATTGCTGGTCAGACGAGTCGTGATTGTGGTATTACTGCTACTGGTAGAGTTGGTGTTGCTACTGGTGGCAGGCAACGGTAGTGGTGATAGTGGATGTGGTCATAGTAATGATGATGTTGTTAGTAATGTATAGCTGTGATAATAGATACGTTAGTAGCAGTTATGGTTGAAGTAATATCGTAAGTGTTGGAATTGGTGCTGTTGAGGTTTTAATAATCTGTGTTTGTATTTGGTGTTAACCTTAGATCAACCCTGATCTTGCATATCTATCAAAGTGTTCCAGATGTAACCACCTGAGACTCCATTATCCAGTGATTATTTTAACACGTGGATGTATTTTGATTCTTGTTTTTTTTACCCTGATAGAATACACTTATGATCAATGTGTCTTGTTGACACATCTCAATCCTTATAACTCATAATTTATATAGAACTACATTATCCGTTGTACGGCTTTTAAGACGGGGAGATATGATTTGAGGGTGATTTAACTGTTAGTCTTAACAAATAGAGCGACCCCATAGTAACTACTTCATGTAATGTTTATATTTCTCTTTGCTTTTTTCGTTGTAGGTGGTTATTCTGCTGCTGCTGCTGCTGCTGCTGCTGCTGCTGTTGTTCTTGTTGTTGTTGTTGTTGCTGTTTAACTCAAGGTATGTCAGTATTAAGCAAATCTATTATCGAAAGTATCTGTGCTTTAACCAATTCCTCTTTGAGGATCATCTAGGAATAAATCCAATGTGTAAATTTCGTTTATTATTCACAGTCGGGTGGGAGTTGAGTCTAATTTGGCTGTTATTTCTAGCTGGAAGCATGACCATATAAAATCTCCTTCTCTGGCTCTTGTTCTGTTCATATTTCTGTAGGTGGCTAGGGCAATGACTTTACTGCTCTTTTTGCTTGCTGTAGATGTTACTACAAGAATATAATAGTAAATCAGAGGGAGAAAAAAATTATCGATAAGATAAGAAGAAATAAATCAATCAAACCCTCTATACAGGATGTTTGATTTCCTGATAAAATACCAAAGACTTCAAGCAATAATTTTCTGCACCGAACCGACAATTCACTGTGTGTAGGCGAACGATCAAAGTTAACGTTCGAGTTTTCAAAATACTTATATTTTTTTTCATCCTTAAATGACTGCGAGAATAATTTAAGCTGCTATCATTGGTGAAGTTGCAGAATAGTTAGAGCTTTGTTCAGCATTCTTTGTGGAATTTGTCACAGTTCTTTACGTTCTGAGTTCAGATATCCTCGATGCCAATTTTTTTCTTTTCCTCCATCCGTGGTCGATGAATCAAAGGAAAGTTTAATTCTAGGGGAGTACATATAATCAACTGGTTCCGTTTCCTAAATTTCTGACGTCCTGCGTTTCTAAAAGCAAATATTATTACTCTTGAGTCCCCATCGACTCCGCCCTAAATGAGCAGACGTGCTTTCCAAAGAACGATAGTCGAAGTAATTGTTGTTTAGCCTCTTATCGGTCAGGGTTGATTACATATTTGATCAAAGACATTCTAACCATGACAATCTTTTCTCTTTGACAAAATGTACTACAAACTACATTATCCAATGTATCTTTTCTTCTTTGTAATATGGCTGGATGTCATCTCTTAGAGAAATTTGGGTGCGAATTCTAGTAAACCGGGTGATCATGTACAGGCCTTCTTGTTGATGGATAGAAGAATTTTCATAGCATTCCACGGATACTGTATCTGGATATGTTGCATTATAGTGTTTTAGGTCCATGTTATTTAATTTCTCACACTTGCTATCCGCGAAGAATAGTGTTATATTGATCGTATGCAAAAATGTCATCGTTTTTGATGATATATAT
>NC_068984.1:22854125-22855817 GCF_001194135.2 Octopus bimaculoides
TATGTATGTATGTATGTATGTATGTATACAGCTGAAATCGTTTAGGTGAATAAGGATATTTAATTGTTTTTGAAGATTTCTAATCCTCATTGCATTGTACAGCTGAGTAGTCACTCTAGCTGCACGAAATAGCAGTCGAATATCTCTCAGATCATACCGTACTGTCTTAAAAAGAGAGACAAAATAAAGCCTGATACACTATATCTTAAAATATTTTTTTGTTTGATTTAGCCACAAGACCAGAAATTTTCAGGGAAGAGGATTAGTCGATAGCAGCTACACCAGAACACGACTGGTATTTTTATTTTACTAACTCCGAAAGGATGAACGGCAGAGTTGACTTCAGTAGAGTTTGAACTCAGAATCTAAAGAGTTGGAATGAATAAAACAATGCTGTATGGTTGTAAGTATTCTGCCAGCTTGCTACCTTGCAGCGTCTGATACTCTATGTCTTACAATAAGAAGACTCCGTCCCACTGGGATAACTTTGATTTATAGAGTAAACCTGCAGCAAAGCAACCACAATAATAACAGCCACATGTGCTCGTGTAAATCCGTAGAATACAGAAGACATTCGTTTTTGTTTTTTTTGGGGGGGGGGTCTTTTTGTTTTGTTTTGTTTTGTTTTTATTTTATCTATTTATTTATTTATTTATTTCGCTGTTTTAAATTCTTTTGGGAGTAGACTCCTAAAAGAAAAAAATATCCGGAATTTAAAGACGAAAATGGAAGTCATTGACCGTCAGTAACTACTCTAAGGTTTCACTTGGCAAGATGCCATGCAAAGTCACTTTAATTTTTCAAGCTTAGTTTAACCATTACAAAGCTTTCTTGGAAGAGTTACCTGCAATAAAGACGTATCACTGATGAGTTTTTTTCCTAGATTTACCTTTCCAGAGCATAGGGCCTCGCAGTGTTTCTTCCGGTTCCTTACATTCAACATTCAAATTCTGCCAAAGTGAACTTTGGTTATCATTCATCCCGGGTCCATAAAATAAAATACCAGTTAAGTACTGGGGTCGTTAGTGTCAACTTAACGAAGATACCACTCTAGTCAATCTATTGAATTTTTGAAATGTATTTGTTGTACATTTCTGTAATAGAAAATATAACAAAAGTTTGGGTTTCTTGAATTTTCTTTATGTTTCTGTGTTTTAGAGTTGGTCGTCATTTTGTGAAAGTTTTCAAAAGCTGAGATTTCAGAAAATGTATGTCTTCTAATTGAAAGAGAGGAAATAAAAAATATATTGGTAAAAAATTGCAAAGGAAATAGAAAAATAAAGCAACGGTAAAACAAAGAATTTCTTGAAAGAAATATATATAAGTGAATCTGAAAAACAGAACAATAAAAAGAGAGACAAACAAAAAAACAAAAAAAGAACTACTTGTATGCGACAGCAAGTA
The DNA here is from genome assembly GCF_001194135.2 of Octopus bimaculoides. Lineage (NCBI taxonomy): Eukaryota > Metazoa > Mollusca > Cephalopoda > Octopoda > Octopodidae > Octopus > Octopus bimaculoides. The sequence continues at coordinate 22,855,530 of NC_068984.1, forward strand.
GTTATACTAATACTACAAATATCAATAAGAGAAGAAGAAGGAAAAGAGAATGGAAGACGAATGGGGAGGACAGAAGGAGAAGGAGAAAAACAAATAGAACACAAAAGAAGAGGAAAAGAACAATTCACAAGTTATATACACATAATATCAATAGATCTAACGACTGTATATATTTATATGCAAATACACATACATACATTATATATGTGTGTGTGTGTATTATGTATGTGTATGTGTACGTGTATTCATATATATATATATATATATATATATATATATATATATATA
>NC_068984.1:22856264-22860935 GCF_001194135.2 Octopus bimaculoides
ATATATGCACACAGATTCTTGTAGAAGAGACACTGTACAGATTTTTGAGATTCATGGAGACGGTGTTGTCTAAAAGTATAAGAATTCCAACAAATTAAATCATTTATGATAGTAGTAGTAGTAGTAGTAGTAGTAGTAGTAGTAGTAGTAGTAGTAGTAGTAGTAGTAATGGTGGGGTGTGTGAGGAAGCAGCGGCGCCGGCGGTGGCATGCTTTTTATAAACATTTCTCAGTTAAACCATTTCTCTATGATGTTCCTTGTCTGCCCCTTGGTGCCGGTTCTTCTCTTGAAACTTTGCCATATTTGGGATATTACCAATACAATCATCTTCATTCTGATTCATTAGATTTCGATGTAAGCCTCCACACTTTTTGAAATGTTCTCTCATCATTTACTTTTGAACCTATTAGAACATATTTTCCCATTTCAGGAAATATGGTGGACATTAAAATAATAAGGCGAAGAGCTGGCAGAATTGTTAGGGTATCGAAAAATCGTTTTGTTGTAATTGTTCCACCTCTCTACGTTCTGAGTTCAAATTCCGCCGAGGTCGACTTTGCCTTTCGTCCCTTCTGGTTCGATAAGTTAAGTACCTGTCAAGTACTGGGGTCGATTTGATGGACTTATCCACTTCCTACAAGTTTTAGGTCTTGTCCCTTTAATAGAAAGGAATATCATTATTATTGTTGTTGTTGCTGCTGTTGTTATGAGGGCAAGGAGCTGACAATATCGCTAGCATGTCGGGCGAACTGCTTAGCAGAATGTCGTCTGTCTTTACGTTTTGAACTGAAATTTCGCCGAGGTCGACCTGGCCATTTATATCGTTATGATCGATGAAATAAGTGCTAATTGAGCACTGAATCGATGTAATCGACTAATCCCTTCCTTAAAATCCCAGGCCTGTGCCTTTTTGCAAAGGATTATTATCATAATTATTGAGTGAGAGAGCAGCGCATGCCTTCAAAGTGACACTAGTGTACAAATATACGAAGCCCAGTATACCCATCATAACCATCCGTTTGATTAGGGTGATCAGGGAATAAGAATATTGAACTAGTCTAACTTCCTTAAAATATAAGTTTTATAAAATAATATGCCAAATTTTTTTCTTATAAGATAAGTTACCATAGGGATAACAGTGTAATTTGTTTCAGAATTCATATTTAAAAAAGAGATTGCGACTTCGACGTTGGATTAAAATGAATTGCTTTACACCAAGCACATGCATCACAGCCAATTGTGCGCAATATAGTGACCTCATATCACGATGAACTGCAGATGACCTTGCTGTGGTGAGGCCCAATTGTAATTTTCTTCAGGTCGTATAGCCCATCCTGCTCCAAAGACCCTGAGTAAGGGTTGTTTAAGAATGGTGAACGAAACACCAATGTTTCTATGGGTGAATTATTCAAACCCTAAAGAATTTCTCTCGGCACATGGCTATGATGCTCCCCTACTACTTCTGTTCGTCATGAGAGATGCAGTTATCGTTAGCAACCAGGGGACATGCTCAACTGGTTAGGATCAAGCAAATGACAAGCAAATCTGTGGTATTGAGCAGAATATTTGCTGTAGACTATCTTATACACCAAGACATGTGCATGTTACACTTCCAATCAGTTAAAATCAGAAGCTATGAGAGTCACTGCTTGGTACTGCATCAGGGTATATTTTTATTATGATTATTATTTTTCTTCTTTCAATTTTGTTTCCATTTCTTACCGAGTGTCTTCCCGACACCTAGGGCAAAGACACTTACTGTATACATTGATAGGCCATTAAAATAAACACACCAGAGTGTTTATTTACAAAATTAAATAAAGTTATGTAAAAAAAAAAAACATTACATAGGTGGTATTCGTTATCACGGCGACAATGCTTTTCTCAATACGCGTAACATACCAGTTACAACAACCTTTTACAGTTCTTGCAAGGATGGTAAACGTGGGATCATTCTCAAATAATTTTCAGTTCTTATTTTTACCATTCTACGTGCTCATACAATCACTGGTATTGTAACCGTCTTGAGATTCCACTTTTTGTTTCGATTCCAATGAACAAATCTTTATATATTCTGAGCTTGTCAACTTCTTTTGCCGAGAAAAAAATGAAAAAAAAAATGAAACAAAGAAAATAAAGGGGTAAAATAGTTTTCAGTTCCTATTCTGATCATTCCAAGTGCTCCTACAATCACTGGTATTGTAACCGCCTTGAGATGCCACATCTTTTCGATTTCACTCAGCAAACCTTTATATTTTCTGAGCTTGTTGTTGTTGTTGTTATTAATGCAGCTATTTACGGTGTACATTCGTATTTCACACAGCACTATTTAGTAACTATTTCCTTATAGTATTACTTAATGTAATATAAAGGTAATTAAAGTCTGTGCTGCTAGAAGAACATAGCTGTGATTATCCAGTCTGCTCAACGCAAAGAATTTCTAGACTGTTAGCTGTCTCAACGTAAATATTCTTAGTACATAGCTCCTCAAAAATTTGTGAATATATTTAGAGAAGCACGCAGGAAATCTCTTGGGACAGATATATTGAATCCATTGCCATGTCAGCTACCAAGAACTTTGGATCTCTCTTTTGTGCTCGCAAATCTCTCATGCTTGAGAGTATCTTGTATATATATTCGACCTTGCTTTGAATATTTCTATTATATTCGGACATATGCATCCTTTGAGTGTCTTAGCTTGTTTGATCATGCTCAGAAAGAGCTGTGAACATGCTGAGTCCACTTTCTACTTGGTAGGAGTCTTTGACTCATCATTGGAATGTATCTTCGTTATGTCTTTATCAGTATTTCCATGGGCATTGCTTTGGTTTAGTAGTCTCTGTCAAGACCTTTTAATATATCACCCGCTTCTCTTCCCAGATACATCGTTTCTCTGTTGAGCTTCCTGTTATTCATGTCATTTTATTCTAAAAGCTTTTTTGCCTCGAACTGCTGCTCTCTGGAACTCAAGTCCATTGTTGTTTTGTGTTTTTAGTTTCCTGGGTCTGATATTCAGTCTTTTGAGTTTTCTGTCAATTTACATCTTTTGAATTCATAACCTACTTCTTTTTCTTCTTTATAGACCCTTACGCTACAGTGGCATCAAGCATTGTGCGGTACAAGATCGTTAAAAAAAATCTGGAGATGTAGTTATGCTCAAATCAAAATAACATGATGGTGAAAGAATGAGTCTACGCCATTACATAACTGGTCGTTATTTTATCGTTCCTAGAAGAGAAGATACAGAAAGTCAATCATAAGAATATTTGAATTGATAACATTGATTGCCGAAACTAAAATCTGTATTGTATCTCAACTACTTTCAATGCATTTTCTTTATACTGAAAATGGGAAATTTTTTTTATGTATATCAGTCGACAGCAATTTTACGGCCATCATTATTCATATGTCGTATTGCTCACTCATCTCATCCATCATATGTAAAGTTGTAAAAACTTAAATAGAACCGTTTAGCATACTTCTGAAGACAACCATTACTTCGTCGTGAAATATATATTAACACATACGCACACGCACGCACACTCATGCATACATCCGCACACACACACACACACACACACACACCTGCATCCACGGATACATACACCTAGACACATACGCCTACACACATATATAAGCGCATATATAATGGCTATATGTATTATATATGATAAAAATTTAGAGAGAAAGAGATACACAGATTATATATACCATTCTATACGTTTACATGCATGTATATGAATATATTTGGGAATGTATATGTACATGCATACGTACATACATACACACACATATATACACACACGTACGCACATACATATATATATATACATACATAAGTTTATTAGCACAGACAGAAGAAATAGAACTCGCTCCACAAATGTTGGGCGAAGCTAAATAATATGTGTGAATGTGTGTATATTCGCACGCGCATATGTACACACACACACACATTTACTCAAATACACATGCGTGTATATATGTGTATATGTAGATATGTGTTCCTATGTTGTTAATGCCCTCAAACCGAGCAGGCACTTCATAGTAGCCATATAAACTATAGCATTTATATAACTCAGAAATTTAATTATCCATTGAAAGAAAGAAAAGAAACCTACTTTCTAGTTAGTATTTAGTAGACCCACGAGGGTGGGGTCTTTTAGTTTTGTTTTATTTCTATTATAAGAAAAGATTTCACGATTTAAACGTTGAATGCATTAATGGAACGAACGTTTTTGCAATAAACTACTAAAAGTGTATCTATGTTTTATAGCTTATGATTTACTTTTTGTGTTTAAGATGAGAGTTTGAAAGGGTTCACAAGAAAAAGATGTTCCATTACTGTTTTTCACATTAAATAACTTTAACATCCAAAGAGACTTTGTAACATTTTTATTCAATAGCAGAATACCATTTTATTGTGAGAGAGGACGTCTAGTCAATTATATTAAACTATCATATACTACTGGTACTCGACAATGGATGAAAAACAAAAATCGACTCTAGTAAGAATGAACTGTCCACATACGAGTACGCACGCACACACACACACACACACACACACACACACACACAAAGAAAACCTCACACGCATACACACACATATATATATACATTATATATATACACATATACACACACATACATACATATATACATATACATATAAAT
>NC_068984.1:22861983-22864582 GCF_001194135.2 Octopus bimaculoides
TGTGTGTGTGTGTGTGTGTGTGTGTGTGTGTGTGTGTGTGTGTGTGTGTGTGTGTGTGTGTGTGTGTATGTGCATTTGTATGTGCACATATGCGTGTGTGTGTATATATGTTCGTGCATGTAGGGGGTGTTTATGTATGTGTGTTTGTGTATGTGTGTGTGCGTGCATGTGTGTGTGTGTATGTGTGTAAGTGGGGAATGGTCACAATTTCCGATCATGATTGCTTAATTGGTCAATCAGCTGTTTCGCCAGTATCATTGAATTAGTGTACAAGATAATAAATATATCACAGACATGTGTATTCTTAATGTAATTTTCAGGCAGAAACCAGGGTGACACTGCATGTTGAAGCAGAACCTTTATATTATAAGTATTATCTATTCGACCGGCTGTTATACAGTTTCCGTCTACACAATACAAATCACAAAGTAAGGCCCCCGCCAGAGGCAGTACAATATTAAATGTACCCAAAATGCGGCGTAAAACCACAAATAACAACGAACTTTCCGGTGGGCTTCCACACAGTTTTCGTCAAACAAAATTTACTAGACAGATGGTGCAAGCGTGGCTATGTAGTAAGAAGCTTGCTTCCTACTCACATGGCTCCGGGTTCAGTGTCACTGCGTGGCACATTGGGCAAGTGTCTTCTACTATTGCGTCGAGCCGACCAAAGCCTTGTGAGGAATAAGTACCAGGTTTAAGAAAATATAATTACTGGGATCGATTCATTCGAGTAAAAATTCTTCAAGGTGGTGCCCCAGCATGGCCGCAGTCTAATGACTGAAACAAGTAAAATATGAAATAAGAAAGACTATAGTCGTATTGAAGCTATGATTGAAGACATTTATCCATAATTCTGGACAGTGAGAACGAACCTAACATCCCGTAGTCACGGAGCTAACTTCATAACCATAGATTTGCCTACGCTAATAAAATACATACATTACATACAAACATACTTATGCTACAATAATGGAACCAAAAAATCCATTCTATCATTAAAAATCAATAAATCATTTATGAAACTGAAGTGTTTTGCTGAATTACCTTTCCTAATGGAAGCTGTATGTCTGTCAAACAAGTAATCCATTAAAAATTATAATAAATGAGAGACATTTTTCTAAAAGAAATTCTTTTGGAATTTTTTAATGAATAGTTACATGCTATTTTGTCACGTAGGAATGATAATTTATTTACTGTGACATAATAATCCTAATATACTTCAATGCATTACTTTTATGTGTATTCTTGTATTATTTTTATCGTTTTACTGGTTCCAGATGTTAAGCAGTACCCATGCTGGGGCAACACCAGCAAAATACTTTAATCGATTTATCGATACCAACACTGGTGCATGTTTTATCGAACTCAAAGAAGAACGAACGACTAAGTCGTGCTTGGTGTAAGTGGATATAGCATGCAATTTTACTAATTCCTCCCAACTCATCTGCACTCACATTTGAAGATTAGACTATAAGCCAGCAAAACACTTGCCATTTTACAGTATTCAGGTATAATTTTCAAATGGATATGTATAGAGAGAATGTAAGAATTCGAAATGCACTTTGCAATGAATGACTTACCCTAAATTCTCTATATACAAAATAGCATTATCTATGATAACCTCGGTAATTTAAGATATTCAGATAGAAACCTGTAAAAACAAAACGGTTCGCTGTAAATTCATGGCGGAAACTCCATAGTTATTAATTAGATCGTAATCGTAATTTCATCGTGAGGTAATAACATAGCAAACTAATGTATCGTGGGTAGATTCATTGCTATTCCAAATACACCGTCATTCTTTTTATCTGCAGAATAAATGCATTACTAAACAGTAATTTAGCGATTTTATATTTTTATTCACAGAGTTAATCCTTTTCTTTTTTGTTGACAATGAAAATAAATTCTAAGAAAAAATTCTATTCTACCATCTGAAAATTTTAGAAATCATGAAACAAATAATAATAAATAATAATATAGCAAATAGGCATTGCTCACAGTTTGTTTTTTTACATTTCATCTTTCCTCCAATTTAAATTAGTGTTATCTTTTTACGGTATTTTTAAAGTAACTTCGATTTGTTTTTATGTTTATATTAAGCAAATTTATTTCATTAATTCTTTGTCTCTGAATTTCTTTTCCATTGTTAATAAAATGTGACATTTATTGTACGAATAAAATCTTGAAATAATATTCAGAATAATATTTAGCGATTTATTTAAACTGCAGATAAAAGGTATAAGGGATTTACTGAGGATATATTTGGCATGACGAATAATTAACCAGAACGATGTAATTACTTTGGGAAGAAATTACCAAGCGATGAAATTACGGGTGATAAATTTGCTAGATATTCCTAAAAGAAGTGGTGTCATTTTTACATTCAGTTTTGGGATAAATTCTTGCAAATAATAAAATGCTTCTATTCAGCTGTAATATATTTGAATTTGAATTTTACATATCCATTTCAATGAAAACTGTATTTAAAATATATGTTGTATATGACAATAAAGCATGTAAAAAGTATGTATTGCAGAAAGATATTTTGTTGATATTTAAGCTAAATTAATCATATATATATATATATATATATATA
>NC_068984.1:22864592-22868334 GCF_001194135.2 Octopus bimaculoides
ATATTAAGGTTTACTTATTTGAATATGTATTTTCTTAAGAAAAACTTTTTGTCCATTTTTTCTATGTTGATATTCAAGAGTGAATCACTTCATAAGTAGAAAAGTAAGGGGAGGTAATTGGTTATCGTTATTATTGTTATTGTTGTAGGCAAGGGAGATAACTGTTCAGTTTTCGGTAAGCGGAGGAGAATGTATATATATATATATATATATATACACACAAAAAGGGGGTTTCGAAAAACTTCTTTAGTGAGGGGATTTATGTACAGTGATGTAATCGTGAATTGAAATATGTAAAAAGATAGAAGTTGGTTATGCGTACACATTAAGATGTGTTCTGTATTTTTCAATGAAATATGTTTATTTAAACGTTCTTGTGGAGAAATTGTGCCTTTGCACTGGTAGATGGGGAAGACTGTGAAATTTGGTTTGATGTTATCTGCACATTTTGCTATATGTCCACTAAGAGGAATTTGCCTGTATTGCGGGGAATGGATTTGCTCTTTATGTAGATTGGTTCTCCGTCTCAAGGTCATACTCGTCTGTCAAATATAGTTGTGTCCACAACCCGAGCAGGTTATTACAGAAATTAGGTTCTCAGAGGCACAAGTGAAACCAGTTTTAATTGTGAACATCTGTCCTTGTTTGAAAAGGAAATCCGAGCCTTCAAGTAAGTTGGGACAGGTTCCACAGTTTGGATGTCCACATTTTTTAACCGTTGGTTTCGTGGTTGTTTTGTAAAGCTTCGCATTTGTTAGCAGTCTCTTTAGTGATTTGTGTTGCTTTTTGCATTTGATGAGTTTGTGTGTTTTCAGGATGTCGTTCATTTTTGGATCTCTAGTCAGTAAAGGAAGATTTTTCACAATAGTGTTGAATGTCTCACTGTTTCTGGAGTTGTGTGTTGGTATAAATAGTAAGTTTTGAGATGAGGTGTGGCGTAATGTTTTGTTGTTCTTAGTGTTTTTATGTTTAATTTTTTGGCACGTTTAATTTCCTCGTCTATAAGTGAGGGTGGATATTGTCTTTCAGTAAGCGTTGTTTTGAGGTCTTGAAGACGAAGGTCCCGAGTAGTTCTATCAGACACTGTTGTGCTAATCCTTTTTGCCAAATTGAAAAGGATATTTATTTTGATGTGTTTCGGATGACATGGGCTATAGAGGAGATGTTGTTTTGAGTCAGTTGGTTTATAATAGATGTCAGTTATAATTTGATTGTTGACTTTTTTATCATAATGTCTAAAAATGGCAGCTGTTCTTTGTTATATTCCATTGTGAATTGAATGTTGCTATTTATATCATTTAGTGTTGATTTGAAATCCAAAAGTTTGACGATGTTCTCCTTCCAAATGATAATACAGTAATCCAGGTGTCTTTTCTAATTTTCTCTTACATGTATGTACATATACGTACACACACACACACACACACACATACACACACACACATATGCATATGTGTATATATATATATACATATGGAAATATGGGAAGAGATATATGCATACATAAATATATATATATGTATAGTCACGCATATGTGTGTGCGTGTGGGTATATGCATGCATGTGTGTGTGTGTATGTGCGTTTGTGTGTGCCTGTGTGTGCCTGTGTGTGTCTGTGTCTGTGCATGCATGCATGTATATCTTTGGACAAGCGTACGCATCATGAAGGGTTAAGGTTCTGGATTCTTTCTTCACAAGTGACGTATTGACATTTGATTCCTGCTCTAACTTCATGATGTCAAAAACCACCTGAAAAGACGGTATTGTGCCTGTAGTATACATATATGCGCGCGGGTGTGAGTATATGTGTGTGTGCCTGCATGCGGAAGAGACAGGCCGAGTCAGACAGACACAAAGACAGACATGCAATGACAGAGACAAAGAAAGAGACAGAAACATAGAGACAGACAGAGACACAGAGACAGACAGAAACACAGAGATAGACAGAGACATAAAAACACAAAAATACAGAGACAGACAGATACACAGAGACAGACAGATACACAGAGACAGACAGAGGCACAGAAGCACAGGGACAAACAAACTGAGCGAGATCATGTTTTTACTGTGCTGCAAGTACACTGATTATAAAACTATTTATTCGAAAAATAGATAACTATCAAATTCACATAAGCTCTGGGATGGATGCGACCGACAAAAAACCTTCAATGGTTGTGCACCACTGAGGCCACAGCCCAAAGACTAAACTCAAGAACAATTAATTAAAGAGATAGTAATTCTGACAAGATGCTTTTAACTGTCAAGTCCAACCATGACGAAAATCGATATTTTTGTCAGTCTAGACTAGACAAGATCAAATAAATATGTACCACCAATAATTTATAACTCACCACAAACACCAGTCCTTGTTGCGATGTAGTTGCGTGTGTGCCCCAATAAGCCTAAGAGTTAGACCAGCGGAACGCAAACTCCTGGTAGTAGGCTCGCCCATCCTGGACAGCTCAAAAGAAGTCCGAAGAATGTAAACCAACCATCTCTTTTCAGAGTTAAAAATGGGCTTACATAAGGCCAACACCCTTACCAAGAAAAACAAAAGCGAAGTTACAGAAGCATTGGAGACAATTGAAAAACCAACAAAACCAGGGAAAGGAAACGACAGCCCATAGTCGAGAACAAGGGAAAAAAAACCGTCGATGGCCTATGCTTCATAGGGAGTTAAGGTCTTAAGTAAGTAATATTTTTTAGCGGAGTTGGTCAACTATATATTGTTACTGATCCAACGGTTTGTAATCTAACTACATCTGCTTGGTTTTGTGAGTACGTACGTGTATGTATATGTCTGAGTGAATGGGCATGTGTAAATGGCTATGTGTACATGTGTACGTTTGTCCATGCATGTGCCTGCGTGTATATGTGCATGACGTTAAACTGAAGGCCTTAAACTCTACTTCAAACTGGAGTTATGAAAATATACATTTCGTTTCTGGCTTTTCTATTAGATAAGTGAATGATAATGTGACATCAATAAGACATAATTGTTGAATTACGAGAAACCATTCTAACCTTTCTTTGCCTTTGTTCCAATTCTAGAGGAGCAATGTCACAGTTTGAAGATTCATTAAGATTATGTCTTTAAGGTCAGGCGATTGGACATTTTCGAAACCTCTGCCTTTAGATATTTCTCTAAAGGTGAGTGTGTGCTTGTGTATATCTCTGATCTGGGGCGAATACTAGAGGAAAAAGAGATACTGAGCAAAATAAGACAATGCTGGAGTGTGTGGAAGAGAAAACATGAGTGTGTGATAGAGTAAGCAAAGTGTGTATTTGTGTAGGCGAACATGGCTATACTATGACTGTGCATATATTCATGAATCTATTTTAGATGTTAGATATGTTTCAACATATACTCGGTTGCTAACAGTATATTTACATACAAACATACATGCATACATACATACATACATACATACATACATATATATATACAAAAATACCCTGCTGATGTTGAAATTTCAATGAAGGGAACTTGGATCTAGGTTAGAAACCAACTCTTTTTCTATTGGCAAAAAATCTTGAGAACTAAATAATGACACACACACACAAATATACGCACATATACACACACATGCACACACATATATACATATACACACACACATATATATATATATATATATATATATATATATATATATATTGGATGGATGCATAATTAACGACCGTTTTTTATTCTAAATTTATTCGAAAATGACCAATAAAACACCAAAATAAAATAAAACGA
>NC_068984.1:22868502-22876106 GCF_001194135.2 Octopus bimaculoides
TATATATATGTATATATATATGATTCGCTCACGCATAGCGATATTTAATAACCCGGTGTTAGAACTCAATATACATCAGAATAAAGAGCGTTAATCGAGTACAGAGCGTAATATGACAATAAATATATATGCATCTGTAAGTCTGGCTGCGTGGGTGTGTATGTATGTATGTATGTATGTATGTATGTATGCATGCGTGTATGTATATATGAATGTATACAAGCTTCAGGCAAGTTCACATACGTTAGAGAAATATTTAAGCTTGTAAAACCTTTTCACTGTAGTTTGTCCTAGAAAAATAATTCTCCCTTAAGATAAAAAAGGTGCTAAAACACGATAGTCATCTCAGAGCGCCCTACGTTGGACTGATGGATGCATTTCGAACTCGTTCGTTCCTTTCAACACCACATAGCAAGAGAAGTGACTCTGAACAGTATAGGGAGTTTTGCTATCGTTATCGTAAATCACTAAATATATACTGGTAGTGCCCATTCCCCGCGAGGCCGAAACAAATTCATGGGTAGATGCAAAAAGCAGTAGCGGAATGTAAGATCAGTTAATCTTTTTTTATATTTTTGCACTGCTCGTTAAATCGCATTAATGAGAGAACAAGCAGGTTTGGGAGGTATAGGTGTAAACTTACCTGCAAGAGTAAAAAAGTAAAATATGATAAAAGAAACATTAAAAATAGATGATACAATATTGCACATTTTACTGACTCAACTGTTTCTTATTTCTTTATTGCCCACAAGGGGCTAAACACAGAGGGGACAAACAAGGACAGACAAAGGGATTAAGTCGATTACATCGACCCCAGTGTGTAATTGGTACTTAATTTATCGACCCCGAAAGGATGAAAGGCAAAGTCGACCTCGGCGGAATTTGAACTCAGAACGTAACAGCAGACGAAATACTGCTAAGCATTTCGCCCGGCGGGGTAACGTTTCTGCCAGCTCGTCGTCTTTATGACTCAACAGTTTCTAATAATTCAATTATACACTGGGCTATGTTGTTTGAATTTATACTTTTTATTTCCAGTTTTATTTTATCATATTCTTTTCTTGCACCGCAGAAGAGTCGACTATTTTGCTCTTTTCTTCACTATCATCTGAAGATTGGAAACGAGAAACTCGGAGCAACAATTTGAGAATTTTTCATCTCCCAATAAGTCCGATAAAAGTTTCCGTGTCGTACTGAGTTCTTACATATCTACATTTGCGCTAAAAGGAAATGTATAGATACATACATAGAAACATACATACATACATACATACATACATACATACGCACATACATACGTACATACATACATACAAACATATACATATACATACAAATGAGTACATGCTTGTATATATCAATGTGCATAAATATATGCATGAGTGCGTATGTATGTATCTGTATGTGTATAAGTATATACATATATATGTGCGTGTGAGTGTGTGCGTGTGTATGTATTTGTGCTTGTGTGTGTATTTGCATAACATACATGCAAACATTCAAATAAACATAGATATAAGCATTCATACACCCCACACACAAACAAACATACATATATATAATAAAGTCTATTTTTTAACCATTAGCATCTTAAGAATTGTTTGTGTTGAAATTAAATTCTAGGTGCCAAAACGTAGTACAGAATTACTACTCCATTAGAGAATTTGTAATGAAATAAATATTTAAACGAAAGTATTTGGCTGGTTTTTTCCTAAGCTGTTAATGTTTATTGTTATGACTATTTTCTATTGCAGCTTTTGTGGGCACTACAGCTGTTATGGCAGCAGTTCTTCTTGTTGATTTTTCTGTATTGTTTTAAACCATTATTAACTGAGTGAAAGGGAGAAAAAATAATAATAAGTCGTTGTTTATCGATTTAATAGGACATCTGTCTCCTGCTAACCAAGGAGACAAATTTTTTTAAACTGGAACTGGCTTTCCATTGTTATTTTTTTATACTTTAATCTAAAAATGAAGAACAACGCTGATGACCTTTTCGAAGACTGGTTGGGAGAAGAAGAAACCAGAATGCTTTTATTTAATATCTACAATAGAGAAGACTAAATGTCTGGTGGTTTTGTTAAAGTGGGAAACAGATCAAAACTACCACCTGGTATTAAACCGGACGGTAGATTAAGGTTATGGCCCTCTAATGCCTTTACATCAATAATTCCACACCTTTTTCTATGCTCATCATCCCTAAGAAATTTTCGCACTCCCTCCAAAACTGATTTTACATATGAAATAATTCTTTCTAACTTTGGCACAGGGAGGGCAACTTTCAGGAAAGTGGGCAGGGATTAAGCTGCATCATCCCCAGTACTCGACTGGTATTTATTTTATCGATTTCTGGAAAGATAAAAGGCAAGTCGATCTCGGCGATATTTCAACTCAAAACACAAAGCCGGACGAAATGCTGTTACACAGTTTGTCCGAAGCGCTAACGAGTCTGCTAACTCACCACCTTCACGTTTGAAATAATAAAAAGTCAATTTTCTAATAATAACTTTAATTAAATTTCATAGAGTAATGTCATTGAACAAAATGAACTCAAAAAATATGTTTTTGACAGTCTTTAAACTGCAAATGCAAATTGGACAATTAAAAAAAGTGTTGAGTCACAACAGTGAAAATAAGTTCAATTGTTTTTTAGCTCCTTCTTGGCATTCATGACTTTATAAACGGTTCGTAACAATATGAAGCATTTTCCAAAGCCAAGGCATAACTCTCATAAGCTAAGTCTATATAACACTAAGTAGGAAGAACTGTATAATTAACGAGTGCTTCGCTAGAATTCCATATTAGTGAAGTCTAACCCCTTGAATTGAAAGAAAACAAAAGAAGCTTCTCCCGAAATTAGACTCGAATTAGAGCCGCCATTGATTTTTCGACCTTGCTATTGCTTTCTACTATGGGTGAGCAACAATCTATCCAAAGATAAATACAGTAATCCTTCGACATATCGCCGTTCACCTATCGTGGCTTATTATTTAAGCTTACGTCGAGTCCTCCCTGGTGTTGTTTTGCTTTTGTAATAAAATAAATATATACAAATTATAAAAATAATAATAATAAATATATAGTTCAGTACTGTTTCTACTTCACGGATTTTCACCTACCGCGAGATTTTTGGAACGCAACACCCGCGATAGACGAGGGATTTCTGTACATCATTCACCTAGTGTTACACAACTACCACAACGGCAACAAAATGACCAAATAACTACATGTTCTTTATCGTTTCCTTCTAAGAAAATCGAAGTATTTAATAATTAACGAACTTTCTCAAGAAACTTAATCTATCAATGAAGCTCATATAACATTGTTTTCTTAGATAGATATATCAGATTAGTTTAAGAGAGTAAATACAAGATGACACTTTGCTCGAGCGCTTAAAATATTTGTGACATTAATAAGCTGGAAGTTTACAAATTCAAAAGTGAAACGAACTTGCAGATTTTGTATACTGCAAAAATAACGTTACAAAATGTATTTGTATAAAATTGCTCTGCGAATAGTTTCAGAGATAATATACATAAATGGTTTAAGTTTTTACTAGGGAAAAGCTATTATTGCAGATGACAAATGGATGTTTCGATAAAAAGTTTCTTTTTTTTTTCTTTCTTATTGCTTAGTTCCAAAATTTTGAAATTACGACTGTAAAATATTGCTTGTGACGTCATTTCAATAAAATATTTATGTTATAACTTCGTTTTATTGTAAAAGTTTTCCTCGTCATAAACATTCATAATTTTTATATTGCTTCAACATATCGTGGATATTTTTACAGACTGTAATCCTGATTATTTTATACATTCTTTTCTATATTTCCCGATGGACAATTGAAATAATCCCCTGGCGGTTTCTTAAACACGGTTTGAAATCTATAATATTTAAACACGCTAATATGCAGCTGTTGATATATTTACAGATTAAAACAAACATTATTTAGTTTAGCGTTATACATAAACATATAAACACACACATACAGAAAGTAAAGTAAATGGATATCCGTTGGTTTCGATGGTGAGTACTCCAGTTGTTCAATCAACTGAACTTTTTTTGGCTTCAAATTTTGGAACAAGGCCAGCAATTTGAGGAATGGGATAAGTCGATTACATTGACCTCAGTGTTCAGCTGGTGCTTATTTTATCGAAACCGAAAGGATGAAAGGCAAAGTCAACCTCGGTGGAATAACTGAACGAATCTTATTGTAAAAACATCTATATCACTGAGTAATCCACAAACCCAGAAATCCTTAAATTGATTATCAGGCAGAATCAACTTTATAAGGTGACTGGCAAAGCGAGGTCTTTGAATTACAGCTAAATTCCATCCAACGGCGTTAGTTTCCGACAAAGTATTTCACTCACGGCTTGAAGGGGCCCGATACACTTCCAAGATGCTAATCAGCGGAATCGATCCCGGACATCTCGTGATTGCGAAGCGACCTTCTTAACCACTCAACCACACACGTACTCACACATATATTTCTGGTATTTATGTAATAAGTGTTTTCTGCGTATCGTTATTTTAACATTCTGTTTTGGAGATAAATAAATTGAAATGAAACAGGGTGCGTTCAGCAATATTCTTTTTTAGTATTCTACAGCGTTTTTCGATGCAGCAGAGCTACCCACCCATATTTACGAGCCATAGTAAAAAATACATTAACTAGGTAGATGAGATGTGTTGAGGATAAGTGTTCATAACTTAATTCTTTCTTGGACCTCAAGAGTATTTGGTCTTTGGCATGCAGCTTTCGCAGTATAAGTGAACTGTTGTCTCTATGAAATATCACTGAGAAGATAAGGTTCAGTTTTATAGAAAATTATTTTGGTTTGATTTTCACGAGCAAGAAAAGAGTAAGTGTATTTTGTTGTGTATTTTTTTATCTGTAGTCAATATGCTTTGGTGTTTTTAACTGAAACTTGGTTGTTGTGTTCCCAAAGGAGGGCAAATTCTTAGAGAATTTGCATATATTTGGAGCTAGATGTATAAATTGCTTCTGGGTAAGTTTTATGTTGAAACGAGTATCAATTTAAAAGTACTTGCAGACAGGTCATTCATGCACATAAATATCATTCATGCTTATTATATATGTAAAGTGTAAGGCACACAAATAAATCCAGAAAAACATGAATTTATAGAATTTTACGCCTTCTTTATTATCTCATTTAATGCTCCTGCAGTCTTTTAGAAATCAACAAATTCTATACATTTGTATTTCTTGATGTTTGTTATAGACAATATGTTTTTGTAGTCCAAGTCAGTTCTGACCGAGAAATCATTTGGGTTGCAGGTATTTACTTGAACGGTTTTGACACAGATTTGGTGGGGTACTCTAATTACACAATGTTTCGCTTAACTGAGAATCACACTGTACACTTCGACAAATAGCCAAGTGGACATCGCTTGTGAATGCATGTGACTCCGCAAACCATGTACTGTAGACAATAAGCACAGTGACCTACAAAGACTTATTCAACGTCAACGAAATCTCAATCAGTCAAAAACACCAAACTTTATTCAGATCTATAACAATTAGATACTATAATGATAAGTTATTGTAAAATTGGCTGGAACTGGTTGGATCGATCTTATTACACACCTGGCACTTGTTAATTCTACCAGTGTGACGAACGGCAAAAATCAACTTCAGTGAGATTTAAACTCACATTAATTCCAGAACTCTAGAATTTCTCTTACTCCATCACCTTCTCATTATCTATAATGATATTTAGATAATCAGAAAATATTCTAAGCATTTCTAAAACATTTCTAAAATTCACTGAAAGACCGAGTTGTTTAAATGCATTTAAATTACACAAAAATCAATATTGTTAATGGCGAACAAATTCCTTTTCAACTTTATCCAATCATTGAAGTTCATCGATGTGTGGTAAATATGCAACAAGATTTCTTTATCATTAACTACATTGATTTTGGTTTAAATTCCTTTGAAAAAAATAGGGATTTTTTAATACATTGCATTAGGTATTTTTCGTTGTTATAATAGTTGCTGGAGTTACTGTTGATGATGAGGATGATGATGATGATGATGATGATGATGATGATGATGATGATGATGATGATGATGATGATAATGATGGTGATGATGATGATATTGGTGGCGTCGTCGTTGATGAAGTCACGTTGTCGCTATTTTCGTCGCCATTGCTGTCTTTTTTTTCTTCCTTATAATCAGGAGAAAAAGCAATTCCCATGATCATTTACGGGACCTCCGACTGCTTGCAACAGAGTGTACTCCAATAAAAGCACCCAAGAGCCAAGTATTTCAACAGAGTAATTCTAAAATTCAAGTGGGACATGGTGGGATTTGAACCCAGAACGCCAAGAATCAGAACAAGTACCGCGTGGCATCCATTCCAACGCCCTTACAATTGCACTAATCCACCACCCCTAAATTGGGACATTTTTGTCGACTCTGAAACGAAGAAAAGCAATGTTAACTTCAGCAGGATTTTAATTCAAAGCGCATAGAGTTGGAACAAATATCGGCTCATATTCTCTTCGACGCTCTATCGACTATAGCAACTTGCGTTTTGTTTAGAAACATGTCAGTCATGATTGATGAAATCTATAAACAAGGCATTCTTGCCGTGACTATCCTGTCTTTTCAAACATTGTGTTAGATTCGGATAGCACTGTCATATTTCCTGTAGATATCAAATTATTTCTAAAATCAACCGAATACAGAATTCGGCACTCTGGAAGTTTTGCGCTGAAACTCAAGAACATTTTGTGGAAAATGTGGAAATGGTATTAGGAAAATTGGCTGTGATTCTCAGACTTGCTTTTTTTAAAAGACAGAGTGTGATTTGAAAGAGTTTTGTCCGTTATTTTTAGTAGGTCGAGTGACTTTACTACATAGACACACTCATAGGCTCGTTCAAATTTTGTTATAAAGACGAGAAACTATTTTACGACATATGCGCTTTTTAAAGCGTATAAGATACAAATGAAGTTAAGCTTCTGTAAATATGAATTGTATTCAACGTGTAAACTGAAAGCATAACTCTACGAGTTACTGTTTAAATATCTGTTAATGTATGGATAAATCAGGCTCCAGTACTAAGAATTGCTTTCCAAATTGTTTGGCAACAGCTTACATTACTTACTGAAGGTGTTAAATGTTTATTTCAGAAAATATATGGAAAGTCAGTGATTTTTTTTCCATGACTTCTATATTTTGAGCTGGTATTCAGAAAATGTAATTATGCAACGTTTGTCTTGTGACGTGATTTCATTAAAATATTTATATTATAACGTCGTTTCATTGCAAACCTTCCATTTATGTTTCCCAAAGATTATACATAAATACACATATACATACATGTGTGTGTGTGTGTGTGTGTGTGTGTGTATACCAGGCTTAAAAAATATCTGCTGGAACCGTTGACTCTGACAAATATACATATATATACATTTATGTATTTATGTATGTATGTTTATATAGATATGTATATATGTATGCATATATATGTATATATGTATGCATATATATATATATATATATATATATATATATATATATGTGTGTGTGTGTGTGTGTGTGTGTGTGTGTGTGTGTGTGTGTGTGT
>NC_068984.1:22876168-22876520 GCF_001194135.2 Octopus bimaculoides
ATATTTATATATATATGTATATATATATGTATATACATATTTATATATATATGTATATATATATATATATACATATTTGTATATATATATATATGTATATATATGTATATACATATTTATATACATATATGTATATATATGTATATACATATTTATATATATATATATGTGTTGATATATGTATATACATATGGATATACATATATGTATGGATGCATATATATATGTATATATATGTACATATTTATATATATATATATATATGTATATATATATATATATATGCATATATATGTGTATATATGTATATATATGTATATATATTTATATATATATGTGTATATATATATGT
>NC_068984.1:22879001-22883688 GCF_001194135.2 Octopus bimaculoides
ATATATATATATATATATATATATATATATATATATATATATATACAGAAATATATATATCTGTTCCATCTCTATTCAAGTGTGTGTACTTACATAGCTTTTAATTCTAAAATCCACAAATATTTATCAACGGGAAAGAAACACTGACAAATTTTTCAATATGATTTTTTTTCCGGTACATGCCAGGTATGTGTAGTAGTGTAATTCTCAATTTCGTTAATACAGGAGACTGGGAGACTGAAAGAATTGACCGTAAGTAGGTTTTACTCTTCTAAGAAAAATAAAGTAATGACAGAAATATGTACTAAACAAGTGAATATTATTAGACGAATAAAGGATACAAGGGAAAATAAGACGTAACATAGAAAAATTACACGGATTGGTAATCGAACGTGCGACTTGCAGGAAACCTCCTGGAGGGCGTTCTTTGTACTGATTTGTTTTATGTAATTTAATTGTATTTTGTTATGTTATTTGCTTTCAACTCTATACTCCATTTGTTTCTTCTTGACTGCCTTTTGTGCGCTTTGTATCTTCAAAAACTTCATGTTGTTATTTCCTTAACTTTTACTTTGTTCAGTTATTGGACTGTGGTCAGTCAAGCAAATCTACTCAAGTACTTACTTTCTAAGTCTAGTGCCTATACTGTCGATCCCTTTGTACCGATCCGCTAAGTTACGTTGGTGTAAATAAACACCGGTTGTCAAGTGGGAGACAACAGCAAATACACAGACACATAGATAGATAGATAGATAGATAGATAGATAGATAGATAGATAGATAGATTGATAGATAGGACTTCTTTCAGCTTCCATTTACTAAATACACTCGCAAGACTTTAGTTGTCTCGGGGTTATAGTGGAAGACTCTTATCCAAGGTGACATGCAGTAGGACTGAACCCAGAACCATTTGGTTTGGGAAGCAAACTTCATGCCTGCGCATAGAAAATTTCTTTTCGAATGCTATTTTTCAATGTATTTTTCGGATTGATTTGTAGAATCATTTATATTTTTCACTTTAGTCTAATAAATAATATGCAGTGACCCATACTTACACTTTAAATTTTACAATTTTAATTCCTTTCAATAATGTTTCTTTAACATTCTATCTCGTTTGCAACATAAATTGATGTAAATTACTTCGCTTTACATACTTAAATACTGAAAAATCGATAGTCTATAAATTAGTTTTTATTTAGATATATAAGTATTTTAATATCTTTATTAATGTATTGCTTATAAATAGTTTTCCTAAGCTTTGATAATTATTTAAATTAGTATTTTAATTAGTCACATGAATTAAGGTTGTTTCTTAACTAGAACTCGGCGAGGTGGCAGGATCATCACGGTTTAGCGGCATTTCGTCCGTCTTTACGTTCTGAGTTCAAATTCCGCCGAGGTGGACTTTGCTTTTCATACTTTCGGGGTCAATATGATAAATACCAGTTGAGCACTGGGGGTTTATATTTTCTTTTTTTATCTGGGATTTTGCCTATGTTTTTGTGATTGATATTTAATCTACTAGTTCTTAAGAGCCTCTGAATAAAATCGTATGATTTGGAACGTTATGACATTAAAGGCTTATAATTAAAATATAAATATTATCTTTTATATTTAAATGTATTAAAACCTTTATTAGATTTTGCTTTTCACAGATATTAAAACTGCATTCTTTTTCCTCAAAATTCCTAAACTTCCTAATTGTAAGTTTCACACACACACTCACACACGCACTTAAAATAAGTGCTCTTGAGTATTCCTATGCGCAACAATATTTTAATTTCTATCAGAAAAGTAAATATTCTACAGCTCCTGGTGTACTTTTAGAATTTTAAGAAATACAGAATTATCAAATAAAGTAATAATTCTTTTTCTCTTCACTTCAGGTACAATTATGATTAATTAAATATCCTTGGTTGTCTATATTAAGTACGTTGTCATGTCATATGGAACACACTCAACTCCCATTCACGAATCTTCTCCACGCTTCCTTTATTCACTGTCGTCCCAGAAACGAAGCTTTTTAAAAGGTTTGTGTTCTCAAGAAACTACCTGCACGTATGCTCGACAAAGTCTGCCTGGTTTTCTTTCACTAGTGTTCATAGTGATTGCTGATGTACAATTTCATCTTTTCTTCAGCTACAGTGTTCCACAAAGTTAAGAATGCGTTATTTGATGTGTGTTTTTATTATTAATAACGGCATATTTCCATGTAATATGTTGGTTTACGTAATCATTCTTAATACGTTCGGGTATATTCGAACGTGAAAATACTAACCGCTGTGATGTTTAGTCATAGGAGAACAATTCCCTTCAGATGTATGTGTGATCATAACATAGGGGTGTGTGTGTATTCATAGCATAGGGGCACAATGAGACGTCCAGTTTTAAACATCGTTGATTCACGTCAGCCAAAGTGACCCCAGACTAATGAATCTAGCAGAGATCGTAGGTCTAGTTTATAACTTCAGCAGTTTATCTGCTGATGCGTGCTGACACCTCCCAACCGGTAATGTTGCATTCTCTGTAGACCAAGAATACTTTGTACAGCGACATGTTTCAAGAAACTGAGTTATCATACATGAACTCCCTGGAAATTCTAGACGATTGATGTTCTGGGGATGAAGATGGGGCATAACTGTTTGTGTGAACAAAGGGGAATGGACGCACCAAGAGTCAGGAGAGAGGTAAGACAAAGTGAGTCGGGAGTGCGTAAGTGGTGGAGGCATGAGACTAGCCAGCTCTAAAGAGTAGAGGCCATTATGGTATGGGTATTATATTCTATGGTCGGCCATACGTTCACATGTACATACGGGCACATGTACATACACATGTACACACACACACACGTACACACACACACACACGTCTACTCACTTATCTAATTACTCACGTACATCGATAAGTACATACGTGCATACTTGCATAGATACATATATACATACATACATACATGCGTATAGGCATGCACACATGCATACTAATGTACACAGATACATACGCACACACATGTGCACACACATACATACATACATACATACATACATACAAACATACATACATACATACATACATATCATGAACTAACTGTTACTTTCTCAGATGCAGCACGGAATTTTGTCAGTGAACAGGTCGCGGTCTCAAAGCGGCGAAAATATTTTGGCAAATCAAATTTAAATGTTGAAGTGAATCTAACGGTTTTTGTGTTTCTTAAATGGCTTATAAACACCTTCCGCGCTGCAATTATATATATATATATTCAAATTACGATGAAAGTAAACAAAGTTTGTGACCGCCGACGCATTTTTTCTGCAAAACATGGGTAGTTTATACTGTTCATGCTATATTATTAGCATTATCCCGCGTTTGAGAATAAAATTATTTCCTTATTTATATATGCATAAATGTCGAACGATTGAAATGAGTGCTCAAGGCCGCATTGGTGAATATAATTTCTTTATTTAGGAATTAAGGTTACCATTGGTTTCATGTTAAGAAAAGTAAGAAAATATCCGTTTCTGAGCAATTTTGCTAGCCGCTCACATGAGGAAAGGTGTTTGCCTCCATTTTGGAAAACAGTCTCGCGTCGTTCGCGTGATTTCTCGTAAATTCGCGCAAATAAAACAAAGAATCAAGATAGTTGGGGCATATTCTTCTTTCTGTGAAGTTGTGTGTTCACGTTTAGGAAAGGGACTATCCTGGTAGGGTTATCCTTGCGTATAGGAGCTCTTCTTTGAAATATCTGTGTGTAAAATATTGTTTGTGTAGGCAGGGAGAGAAGGTCTCATCTCTAATATTTAGGATGTTATCTGTTGATTACATAATGTTTAATTTTTCAGTAATACAGAGTTCGCATTTGGTTCCCCGTCCTCTGTGTTTTTTTTTGGGTTTTTTTTTTTTGGTTTTAGCAATGATTTTCCATTCTTTCTGGGGTTGCTTACCCCAACCTCTTTCAGTGTCCATATCATATTTGACAGGGAAGTTGTATGTCTTTTGTTTTTGTCTCTGAATGACGCCAGATGTTCTGTATACCTTTCCTTGAAAGAGTTACCCTTCATTCCGATATATGTCTTTGCTATTCCTTTGGGGTCCGTGATCTTGGTCTTGTATACGAGTTCTTCTTCGAGACAGTTGCTGTTTAGAGGACAGTGGTTAGGGGATCTACAGTTGCATTGTCTTTCGGGAGTATTTCTGGTGTGTTTATGTTTATTGTGATTGAATATTATTGACCTTATATTGGGGGAAGCAACTATAGCTCGCTATAACAGTATTTTTCTTGAAGATCTTGTGGTATTTGTGCGAATGTGGAAAGTAGTAATCTATTAGTTTTGAGAATTTCCTAGCTATGTTAGGTTGAAACATAAGATTTTTCGCTGTCTGCGTCTTCTTAGTCTATTTGAATTTAATTCAATGCAGTGCATGCTATGAAGTTGGACCTCTCTAATACAGCATTACAATATATGGCGACTTTTTCGAAATGTTTTTATCGATGGATAAATTGGAGACACGCCTCCTGATGTTAACTGTTTGTTAACTATATATATGTGTGCGTGTCTGTCTGTGTTATATATATATATATATATATATATGTGTGTGTGTGTGTGTGTGTGTGTGTGTGTGTGTGTGTATACATGTATAGGTATGTGTATATGTATATAAATATGTATATATATATATATATATATAT
>NC_068984.1:22884148-22884778 GCF_001194135.2 Octopus bimaculoides
TATATATATATATATATACATACATATATATATATACGAGCAATCTATTCCTCTAATACGATTTTCAGTTTCACAGTCTATCGCGTAATCGGCTAATGATATTAAACCACCTTCATTCTAGGAATGTTGAGATAACAGCCTGAAAAGTGCATTTCAGATATTTCTTGGATTAAGTATGTTTCTGTATATAAATTTTCTTTTTCTGAAGATAAGCTGTTAAAAATACGTTACGGTATAAACATTTTTTTTTTGCGTTTCTTGTGTATTCTAATACGGGATATAACTTTAAGCTAAGTTATAATTTTAAAAATCGTTAAATGCTTAAATTAAATTCAATCGAAAGAAGCTATTCTACAAAAGACCTTTTATTGATAGCATAAATGTAAATACGTGTTTTCAAATTTAAAGTTCTATGAAGTTTATATTGATTGTCTATCTTTGAAATTAGTGTTGTGATATAAAATACCAGCTACAAACGGAAATTACACGTTCCTCGAATAATCGCTATATATATGTATAAATGTGTGTGTGTGCGTGTGTGTGTGTGCCTGTGTGTGTGTGTGTGTGTGCCTCTGTGTGTGCCTCTGTGTGTGTGCCTGTGTGTGTGCCTGTGTGTGTGTGTGCCTTTGT
>NC_068984.1:22884788-22887188 GCF_001194135.2 Octopus bimaculoides
GTATGTATGTGTGTGTGTGTGTGTGTGTGTGTGTATGCATGTATGCCTGTATGTATACATGCATTGAAAACCCGACAAAATATACTTTGACTCGCTCGAGCGACTGGCTTGCAAACTTGTTGGTTTGAAATCTTTAACTGAAGTACCTTGATGATGTTCCTTTGAATGCTTTGTACTTGTTACTCCTGTGAACACGTGTGTGTGCGTCCGTGTATACACACACACACAAACACAGGCATGTCATATATATGTGTGTGTGTGTGTGTGTGTGTGTGTGTGTGTGCGTGCGTGCGTATGTGTGTGTTAGTGTGTGTGTGTGTGTGTGTGTGTATAAACATAAAAGGAAGAGAGCAGCAAATCGAACAATCGATAGATACATACATATATGCATACATAAATATGCATACATACATATTGGGGCATCTCATAAATAACGTGGTTTTTTCAATTGCATGAACTAAAAGTCGGAAGGGGACGGAATAAACCACCTGCATCAACTTGCTATAAAACAGGTAGTAATTTTACCTTGTACTTATTCTTAGTGCAAGTTTTGAAGAGTGCAATCCGATTTTAACAGTTATTTTTTCAAAGCTATAATGGAAGTGAGAAGGGAACATATTCGGCATATTTTGATTTATGAGTTCAATAAAGCAACAACACAACAGAAAGTGTGAGGAATATTAATGCACTATATAGGGATCGGACAATAAGCGTAAGCCAGTGTCAACGGCGGTTCCGGAAACTCTGAGCCAGTAACTACAACCTATAAGACAAGCCCGGTCCTTGAAGATCTGTAGAGCTCGACGAGGACGTCCTTCAAACCCTGGGGAAACAAAATCTCATCGTAATTGTTGAAGAACTAACAGAGAATCTTGGATTTGGTCATTCAATCATTCATCGACATCTGCGTGTAATCGGAAAAGTTAGTAAATTGGGTCAATGAGTTCCTCACAAACTTTCCGAGTCTAATTGCGCGCCGGTAGTGAATGTGTGCTCTTCTTTGCTGTCACGTCTCATGAATGAATCTTTTTTGGACCGAACAGTGACTGGTGGCGAGAAATGGGTTCTCTATAAAAATGTCAAGCGCCGAAGACAGTGGGTAGGGGAAGGAGAAACACCTGCAACCCAGGCTAAAGAAGGTCTTCACCCACGTAAGGTGTTGTTAACTGTTTGGTGGGATATGAAAGGTTTAGTCCACTTTGAACTTTTGAACCCAAGCCAAACGATAACAGAGGAGATCTAATGCGAGTAGTTTGAACGGCTTATGTCAGCGCTAGTAGAAAACGACCATTTTTGGTTTGAAGACGAAAGGTGTTCTTCCATCAGGATAATGCTCAGCCACATACAGCGAGGATGACATTCCAAAGGATGGAGCAGTTTGAATGGGAAACGGTGCCCCACTCACCATATTCGCCGGATATTGCCCTATCTGATTATCATTTATTCCGTAGTCTTCAAAATCATATGAATGGAAAAAATATGAATTCCGTAGACGAGGTCAGAACAGTACCGGAGAAGTATTTTTCGTCATGGACAAGCGAATTTTAGAAGGACCTTACAAGTCTATTAGATAAATGGAAGAGTATTGTAGAAAATGGAGAGTATATTTTAGATTAAAAAAGAACTTTGTTTATCTTAATTTGAAAAATAAAAGAAGTATAAAAAGACCGCATTATGTATGGGATGACCCAATACATACATACATACAGACAGACAGACAGATAGGCAAACAGATAGACAGACAGACACACATACACATAAGTTTCTAAACCGGGTATTAGAATGTTAGTTATATAGATAAATCGACAGACAAAGAGAGGTGTGAAAAAGAAAAACATTAATAAACCATTGATAACCCTACATACGAAATGTAGGCGAACAGGTTGATAAATTAAATTCTCATAAAATGAGAACGAAGGAAAACCGCCCAAAGTTGCGGAGCGTTTAACAATGAAACAGAACAGGCTTGTTTATATTTTAGGTAGAAGCTATCTACGTATTTTATCATGTTTTACAGACTGAATGTGCAAAGGGGTTTTATCTTCATCTTAACCTTGTTCGTCTTCTCATCTCTTCTCATTCTCTTTATCAGTGCCTTCTATTTCTCTCACTACTATCCTAAACAATCTTTATCTGTCAACATTCCTATTATTATTATTATTATTATTATTATTATTATTATTATTATTATTATTATTATTTTATTTTTATTATTATTATTATTATTATTATTATTATTATTGTTATTATTATTATTATTATTCGTAGTATCAGCATTAGTTGTTGTTATTGTTGTATTTACTTGAGATGAGTATTTTTTGGTGATTTTTAAAAATATTTTTGATCTTTTGTTTTTAAAGCAAACAACCTAGACCTCAAATTTAACAGAAAAGAATAAAA
>NC_068984.1:22887644-22889047 GCF_001194135.2 Octopus bimaculoides
TGTGTGTGTGTGTGTGTGTGTGTGTGTGTGTGTGTGTGTGTGTGTGTGTGTGTGTGTGTTCAGTTTTAGCGTACGAAGCAGCGACAATCAAAAGAATTATGCGTACATTTTAACACGTTTTTGCACACAAGAACCTGAATGGCTTTCATTGCGGGATTTTGCTTCTTAGGATAAATTTCTGAATAAAAATACGAAACTTTTCGTAAGGCAACAATTGACTTGCAGACTTGAAATTTTCTCATGGTAATCTTGAGATAATATAGTGCTGACTTGCTCAATTTTGATATCACAACTTGTGATATGATTTTGTTAAAATTCATGAATGTGTGTATGTATGTGTTGTAGCGGCTATAAGACTTTGGCAGCATCATGATGTCATAATCGTTTCGACTGTCTTGTTTATATATGTCTTACGCCTTTTCATTGGTCGATTTAACTGTCCATACGTCGATTCTCATCTTCGTGTGTGGTTTCTTTTCCATAAAGAAAGGTTCTTAGAATCAGGTTTACGGCAGTTATAAAAACAATGATTTGGGGGAAAATATTCAGTGACACTCGGTTTGTCACACGGGACCTTGTCACTCATTCTGACAATGCTATTTTGCATTGTTCATCCTTCATGACCTTATGCCATGCCTTTCTCAATCCTTTTAGAGTAGTTTTGAGGAACTAGTTAAGAAAATTTTTCCTGTTGTCATTCTAGCGACAGTCCCATTTAAAAAAAATGTTTTTCTTCTTTATACTAAGTACTACAGTTTTTCCTATTACTATCATGTTGTGATAAAATTCATTTTATATATTTTGACTTTCTGTTTATAAATGATTGGTGTTAAATTCAGTCCTTCTTCTCTTGATATTTATCTGTACGAACTTTCATCAAATTATTATAAGAAAACTCAATTAGCTAAAGATTTATTTGCATACACCTAATGAAGTTATACTAAAGCCTCTGTCAACGAGAGAATACAGTCATCCCAGTATGAAGAAACGAAATAACATTCTTAAAATAAAAATGACTTCTGAATTTTACTTCCACAGATATCTTCACCTTGTTATCAAAAGCACATTTTCTTATCCTATTTGAACTGTCTTATAACGGTGATGTTACTGAAATGCCGGTATCTTCAACATACATGCCGAACGCCGTTATAAGAGTATATTACTTCTAGCGTTCAGTCTACGCCTCGCAACTAAATAATTGTTAACTCGACATACCACCAACATCCACTGTTATAGTATGTATGTGCACGTGTGTGTGTGTGTGTGTGTGTGTGTGTGTGTGTACGTGTGTGTGTGTGTGTGTGTGTGCGTGTGTGTACGTATATATCATAGGATCATAGGTCCTTCCTGAGCCATTGTCTCAGAAGGCCGGTTTCCGGTATTCTGTGGTGTTTACATTCTCC
>NC_068984.1:22889308-22892176 GCF_001194135.2 Octopus bimaculoides
AAGGCGGCAACTTGGTAGAATCGTTTTCACGCCAAGCAATATGCTTAGCAGCATTTCGTCTCTCTGCACGCTCTAAGATCAAATTCCGCCGAGGTCGACTTTGTTTCATCTTTCCGGGGTCGATAAAATAAATACCAGTTGAGCACTTGTGTCAATGTAACATATATATATATATATATATATATATATATGCCTGTGTGTGTGTGTACTTTGTTCTCGTCTTTATTGCACAACGTTTGATAAAAATATTTTCCCACTCTTTTGTGTCTTGATACCATTCACCTGATTTAAATAGAACTCGATTTGTTACGACACAACAACTGTTTACCTTTATATTGTAGGGTGTCATGTATTGTAGTTGCTTTAGTTGTAAGTGCATAGTGAATTTGCGAGATAGTGTTGTAATTATTTGTCTATTTTCACAGCAGGATTCAAGAAGCCAACAACTTTCACTTTTACCTACAATATCACAACATACACATTTACACAAACATAGTTAGGCAAACATACAAATAGTGAAAAACTGTAGAGTAGAATGCGTAATAAGCGTAAACAGTTGACGAAGTATTTTAAGTTAGTTTCTCACGATGAAGAGGAATGTACAGAAAGACAGACAAGCGGATGAGCGGAACAAATTGACAGTTAAACAAAGAGCATGCAGACAAACTGACAGACAGGCAGGCAGGCAGGCAGACAGACAGGCAGGCAGGCAGACAGACAGGCAGACAGACAGATAGATAGACAGATAGATAGATAGATAGATAGATAGATAGATAGATAGATAGATAGATAGATAGATTCATAAAAGAATGACTGACGAATGTAGCCAAGTACATTTAGAGTAATTGTGACGTCAGAATGCGTTACAAGTCTAAATACAATATTTTTGATCATCAAAACTAAGAAAAATATATTTGTTCTGTATCTTATAAAATAAAGTAACTTGCCTGTGAAAATTATCTAAGCAACTAAATTGTAAAACTATCGAGTAGCTTCTTAAACGAGTCACAGACATCTGATGCAAGCTATTTCGATGTGATAAAAATAACTTGTGCTTGTGTACAGTCAATAAAAGAATATCGTCTATAACAACAGCAGCTTCGAAATGTCAGTCAGATGTTATATGATATCTCAACAAACAGAAATAAATAAAACACACAGAAAGTATTTCCCTGGGAGCATAAATAAATTACAACATACACAGAGACAAAGAATATAACTGCACTTTTAAAAATCGAATTCTAGGAGAATGCTTCTCCAAGAATGATTCTAGGAGAATGAAATATCTTTTCCTTTTGCATGCAGAATGCATCTGGAACAATGAACTAATAATTTTCTACAGTTACTTAATGCTAAATGGTCAAATCAAGAAGTTGTTGAAACTGGTGGCGGTCTGTGTCTGCAACAATTAGTCCATAGTAGAATTCATAGAATAGATGAGTTCAATAAGCTCAGTTGCAGAAATAATGCATTTACCATTTCAAAGATATTTAACTACCATTCTAGGTGTAAAGAGGTATCTTTGTTTCGTTACTTTGTTTCGTAAACGTTACTACTGTATCAGGAACATCATCTGATTTTATGAGTTATCTTTAGTTTTCAGTACGGAAGCTAACCAGGGTCGTCAAACGAACGTTGAGAAAAGAAGTCACCAGAAAAACACTACGATATCGTAATCTTCCCGATCCACGTTTCCAATTATGGTTGTTATTTAGTTCGGGGTTTTGTGGGATGTCAAACAATCCATCCCTTATCAATCATCTTGCACAAGCATTTTTCAACACAGTGTCTTTACCGGTGTCCAAGTATTAAAATATTTTATGACTATATTTGCTCTTCAAATTTTATCGCAGTGTTCCTGATTCATTAAGCACAAAACGAATTCAAAGCTTCTTCCTCGAATACAAACACTTTCATCTTGTCACCGCTCAAAAGATACTGTCAAACAGTACACGTTAACGTTTACCAAAGAGCAACTGCAAATAGAATGTTCGACTACTAAACGAATAGTCAACGGATCTTAATTTAGCATCGGTACTAAAGCACGGTATTTTGCTAAAGTACATATACAAGTACTATGATACCAAAAGTTTCCATCGGGGTAAATACTCTAATACGAATTGGTCAAGTTCTGCCATAAGCTTCTTCGACTTGTTACATATTTAAGGGCTCCATTCTTATTTTTTGCATAGATCCTATAAGTACTCCTTTAACAGTCACCAGGTGTATTAAACACATTGATGAAATATGCATACCCAGATAAATATATGTAAGCGGGGAGGGGTTGTTTGCGTGTGTGTGAGTGCGCGTGCGTGTGTACGTGTGTGGGGTTGTTTACATGTGTGTGAATGTAAACACAGTGTATGAATGTTTGTGTATGAATGTTTGTGTACATGTGCATGAATGTGATTTTTAATTGTTCTGAAGTGACCGGAAGTATGTGTGCGCGTGTGTATGTGTGTGTGTGTGTGTGTGTGTGGGTGTGTGTGTGTGTGTATGTACGTATGTATGTACGTACGTATGTATGTATGTATGTATGTATGTATGTATGTATGCATATATGTATAGGTGAACAGAATCTGCGCTTCGGAAATACTATAGAAAGTACATTTATAAAAAGTACATGTGTCAATTATCAAGAGCCGATATCTTCACTTAGCTGAGTTGCGTTTTCTGCACACGCGACAGGAATATTAGGTACAAACAGCCCTACACAGAGTCTTGACATTCAATATTCAAATAATATTGTTGGGCTGTGTGGACTACACAGAACTGGCAAGATGCCTCAATTTAAGTACCTAATTCAACTGAATCTTAATTATATACATACATACATACATATATATATATATATATATATATATATAT
>NC_068984.1:22892337-22892914 GCF_001194135.2 Octopus bimaculoides
ATACATATATATATATATATATATATATATAATTCTGAATACTTGAGACATATATTATTGAGATGTCATTCACCTTATTGTTACACAGAGGCTTACATATTACGTTGTTTTTGTATATTATAAATTTGATACTTGCTCAAACTGCCGCCCACTGGAATCAGATACTGTAACACAGTTTCAGAAACTCATGTTCAGGCATACAGTCGTATATGTATACGTGTATATGCTTGCTTACCTGCGTTTAGGTCTTATTTTGTATGTGTACGTGAATTTAAGAACAGGATTACATACGTGACAGTTACACACATGAAAATTAACATAACTTTAGAACTTACAGATTACTGTAAAAAATACCGTTGCTACTGTTTAATAATAATAGTAATAATATTTTTATTATTATTATTATTATTATTATTATTATTATTATTATTATTATTATTATTATATTTCCATATATCAAATAAAGAGATCAATAGATAGATAGCTTATTAGATAAACATGCAGACAACTGTGCGTTTGTGTATGTGAATCTATATATAAATATAGATAGATAGATAGATAGATAGATAGATAGATA
>NC_068984.1:22893165-22893504 GCF_001194135.2 Octopus bimaculoides
ATATATATATATATATATATATATATATATACTTATACATGTATATGTGTGTTTATAAATATATATATATATCTGCTAGCTGCTGTATATTTACATTGATAGGCAGATGAATACTTCGGTATATGTACAAAGTTAATTTATTTCTCACTTACATTTATATACACATAGGTATATACACACACACATAACTACACAAACACGCACACGCAGACACACACACGCACATACACATGCACAGATATACACACGCATGCACACAAACACGCACATGCATACATTCTTAGACACATATATGCATATATATACATATACATATATATATATATATATACATATATA
>NC_068984.1:22894414-22898694 GCF_001194135.2 Octopus bimaculoides
ATATATATATATATATATATATATATAGTTGAATGGATAGCCGAATAGATTCATATGTAGAATCGATGTGGAAATACGTTTGTATATGTGGGTGGGTGTATATGTGTCATTTTTCTATATGATTTGCGAGATTCTTGATGCAATGTCCTGTGTTGAAACATGTTGCATTTTGAGAGGGTTGATTTGCCAATAAAACACATCCATTGTTTATAATTATACCAATCCAGTGCTTTTGATTTTTGTTGTTGTTGTTGTTAATGAGCAAAATAATGATCATCATTTAACGAATAGGCACAAGTACTACAATTTTGGAGAAAGAAGAGGCTGGGGTACAGTCGATTATATCAATCCAAGTACATAACTGACAATTTTATTGACCCCGGAAGAATGTAAAGGAAGGTTGGCATCTGGGAGACTTAAATTGAGAATGTAAAAAATTGGAATAAATGCTGCAAAGAATTTTCTCCGGCGCTCAAACACTTTTACTAGTTAACGTTTTGATGGTAATAATAAACGTGCTTAACTTAGGCACATAGATTGAAATTAGCTGAAAGCTTAATCGATACTATCAGTCCATGTCCTTGACTCGTGTTTTATCGTTCTCCGGAGAAAAAAATGAAGAGCAAAGTTGATCTAGGCGGCATTTCAGAATGTAAAGAGCCAGAAGAAATGAAACAAGGTGTTTTTTTTCTTTCTACGATGCGGTAACGATTCTGCCGATCCACCATCTTGATGATCATATCAAGAAGGATGATGATGATGATGATGGTGGCGGTGGTGATGACGACGACGACGACGACGACGACGACGATGATGATGATAATGATGACGACGAAGATGACGATGATGATGATGACGATGATGATGAAGATGACGACGACGACGATGATGATGACGACAATGATGATTTTGGTGGTGGAGTTTTTTGTTTATATGCTTTCCTTTTTGAGAGTTCCTTTAAGTCCTTTAACTGTTACATTTTACCAATTTAGTTCTTGTATTTCACTGTTTACCTGTTATATATCTATTCACTACTTCGATTGTGGTCTTTTTACCACTACAAACATTACTTCTGAACTATTCAGTCCATTTAACAATGAGTGTCATTTCGGCTTCTGTTTGCTCTTTTTCTACGTCCCTGTAAAACCTCTTACATCTGCTTCAAATATTCCTTTCAAAATATGCTTCTTTTATCTTACTTTCTTACACTTGGGGCTTTGGCTTGTATTTATTTGTTTAAGTTGTTTTTTTGATTGGCGATATGTCTTCTGTCCTTTTAAACACGTATTATCTATTCCTTTTGTTTCCCGGCCGTTCTTATTTATACATCCTTCTTCTTGCTACGTTCCTCCTATATCAATATTTCTCTTCCTATCAGTTCTATTTCTCTTCCTACTTTTTATTTCCATTTTTCTTCCCTGAGTTGCACAGGTCTGCTTCTCCTTTTATTGATCGAACACTTTCATTCAATTACTGTGTCTAAGACATAGATCAGTTGATTGAGTTCAGAAAATTTGACTTAATTGTGTCGAGATCATCGATTGCAAAGTTTTCCATCTTCTCAATTTCTTATGTTTGTTTTTGTCTCTTATTTTTATCAGCGGTTCTTATTCTGCTGTTTATGTGGCTCACTTTGGCAAATGCAATTACGTCTTCCTTTATGCTTTCGATTTAGTCTTCGTTTTCATCGAGAAACTAATCATTATCTATCTTATTGGCATTCGCTTCATGTATTTTTTTTACAGTCATTTTGATTTGAGATACCATTTTGCGGAATTCCCACCAAGGATCTTTGGAGTAACATTACTAGAAAGGGTACTCGGAATTCAGAGGTCTCGCAAGGTCGAGCCGCTACTTCTTCGCACTGAGAGGTCACTGCTTTGGTATTACGGACAGGTAACTAGAATGTCGCGGAATAGAATCACAAAATGGATTTCTTCAAGCCGAACTAGCCGAGGAGACCTGGGGATAAACCATAAGCGGGGTGTTTGGATATTATCCATAATCTCTGTTGATCATGCTTGGGAGTCCAAAAGGAAACTTTAATGACAGTTGCTTCTGCTTGGACTCTATGGAGGATGTGACAGAAGGCTCTGTTCTTACGACCCTCCCAGCATAAATAGATAGGTGCATGGATGGATGGATGGATGGATGGATGGATGGATGGATGGATGGATGGATGGATAAATTTCACGCGTTTCCAATAAGTAGTTACTCTATTTCTTTTTGAGAGAGCATTAGATAAGTAACTTGGACTCTTCTTTCAGGTGATTCTTCATATATCGTATTCATATCTAGATCATCCTGAACAAGCTGTCTTATTTCATTTAGTTTTGCGTCTGTAAATGTTTACAGTTTTAATTACACCCCTTCTTAAATTTACTAACTTATTGAAGTTTAGGTATTTATCACTATCCGTATTTCTAATTCTCCAGACTTCAGAAAGTATCAAACTTGAATAAAATAATTAGTACTCAGGTGGATTTGATCGACTAAAACCCTTCAAGGCGGTGCCTCAGCGTGGCCGCAATTCACTGACTGAAACAAGTAAAAACAAATAAAAGATCTAAGTACACAATTTAAAAGCAGTAACACGACAGCACACTCATATGCTTAGTATGGAGATGGGACTTGGCAACATGGCATTTACAAGAAAATCAATTGGAGAATATGAAATCATTGAAAAGGTCAAAGAACTATGATAAAAAATAGTTTCTTAATATAACTAATAACTGGATTGTTGAATGTGTTTTCTGTCGACATGACTCTCCAAAAATGCAACAAAATTGATCTCAACGCACGATTTCAGATCAAAATTCCAGCAAAACAAATTTTATATCTATCTATCTATGTAGCTATCTATCTATGTAGCTATCTATCTATCTATCTATCTATCTGTCTATTACAAAAAACATAACCTACATACAAATTTGCACGTGCACTAACTCCAAATATTGCACAAATACGCACAAATATGCATAAATAATTTGATGTCTAAAATTCCAACGAAGAAGCCTCTATATAGGAACATTTTGTGAATGATATAAGCCGTATTAATTTGAAATTCAAAAGTGTTCCCGGTTAAGTACAAATTAATGCTTGTAAATTATATGTTTGTATGTATAATGTGCATGTATACGGAAACATACATATACCCCTACATACATACATGCTTCGAGAAAGAAAAATTTCGTGCGTTATCTCTAAATAGGATTTTGTTTTTGATTTTTTTATGCCGTGTTTTATATATGCCTACATTCATGCATGCATACATTTATGTGTGGTGTGGTGAGTGTGTGTGTAGCAGAGATTCGAACGACCCGAGTGAGCCACCACTGTTTCACGTAATTGATCTATTATTGACCAACCAGCGTGATATGGCTTATTTAGACGTTCTCCAATTTACTCTCTGTTAACTCCATAAAATTAGTTTAGTTCCTAGCTCGAGGTAGAATGCTGAGCGGTGCCGACTGATTCACGTACTTCAATTCTTGTCAGGCAGACGACCTCCGGCATACGAGCAGACTGCTTCCGACTTTTGAGCAGACGACAAGTTACTCGAACAGACCAACTCTGAAAAATCACGCGATGTCTCGTAAGTAGCTTCTATGCACACGGTGTGTTTTTCTCTCATCCAAGTCGGCGATTATATTGTTAACATTTTCACTGTAAATAACCAACGCCATATATCACGACCGGCAATAAATATTACAGTTAAATGTTCAAGAGTTTGCTTCAACATTATTTACGCAGCCAACAACGACATTCCACAAGCACACTACCACAATGGTGATAAAGCGACTCACACGTTTAAAATATATTATCATTAACTAGCTCAACACGAGCGCACAAGCAACCCCACAACATGTATATTATACACACACACACATACACACACGCATATATATACATATATACATATATATATACGAGTGAGTAGACAAACAAAAGAAGGACACTCAACCAATTTACTGGAAGTTACATGTATGAGTCATCCATATATATATGTGTGTGTGTGTGTGTATATGTATATATGTATATATATACAGAAATAATACATTTCTAAATCTCTCAGAGAGATTTATGCAGTACTGATGCGATAAAGTAGTTGTATGTTGTCAACTTAATGTGACAGTCCCATGAAGGGAATAATACTACTGCTATTTAGCCCTAGGAAGCAGCACCGCTTCCTGTCAGCCTTGACACATTTCCTGTGTCCTTATGTTTACAAGTGGGAGACAAGCACCTCCACTTAGCTAAGCCTGCATCCAGAAACATGT
>NC_068984.1:22898904-22903972 GCF_001194135.2 Octopus bimaculoides
TATATATATATATATTGATTTCAAATTTTGACAAGGCCAGCAGTTTCCGGAAAAGGATAAGATGATACTTATTTTATCGACCCCGAAAGGATGAAAGGCAAAGTCGACCTCGGCGGAATTTGAACTCAAAACGTAAAGACGGACAGACAGATGAAATGCTGCTAAACATTTTGCATAGCGTACAAACTGTTCTGCCAGTTCACTGTTTTAACCATAATGATTCTAATAATAATAATAATAATAATAATAATAATAATAATAATAATAATAATAATAATAATAATAATAATAATAATAATAGTGTGGTAAGCAGCTTGCTTCCCAACCATATGGTTCCGGGTTCAGCCGCACTGCGTGGCACCTTGGGCAAGTGTCTTCTTTTATAGCCGCGGGCAGACCAAAGCCTTGTGAGTGGATTTGGTAGTCGGAAACTGAAAGCCCGTTGTATATGTATATATATATGTATATATTTGTGTGTGTGCATGAGTTTGTCCCCCCTCCATCGCTCGACAACCGATGTCGATGTGTTTACCTCCCCGTAAATTAGCGGTTCGGCAAAATTGACCTACAGAATAAGTATGAGGCTTACAAAGAATAAGTCCTTGGGTCGATTTGTTCGACTAAAGGCGGTGCCCAAATGACTGAAACAAGTAAAAGAATAAGAGAATACATACATATAGATAGATAGATAGATAGATAGATAGATAGATAGATAGATAGATAGATAGATATTAATGATTGCGTATATATTGTGTCATCTAGACCGGGAATCTGGCATCCAGAAGGTCATTTGGCACTCACCCAATCAACCAGTCGGGCAACAGGATTGTTGAATGTTCCATTTTAACACTCTGTAGAGTTTTAGCGGCGCGACTGCTGGCATCAACGAAAACGAACTAGCTATTATGTTTTGTAAGGCCTTTGGTTCAGAGACTACTTTATATAATTTCTAGAATACTACCGAGGGGCTCACTCTACAGTACAGAAGTTCTGTCAGATGGGCCTGTCCGAGAGAAACCTTTCTGCATACAGTCATTCAGTGTTCGAGTATTGCTGACTTAGGGAGTTACATCGAAATGGAGGGATCCTACTATCAACCTAGTTCATTGCTATGATAGCTCAACGGCCCTCCGTTATTGGGGAGGGAAAAGAGATTTTCCTCTGTCTGCTGGTAATAGTAGGAATGGTTGGGTGGTGAATGTGGGTGAAAGGTATGGGAACAGGGACTTTCCTCTTTGACAGGGCCCTCATCAATTTCTTCAAGTTTTACTTGAAAAGGAAGGTAAGGATGTAGACGAAGATGCTGTTCTCAAATTACTTTATTGAATGGTGACTGAGAGTGGTGAAAGTGGCAGAAATAGTCAGCTGTAAGTATAAGCCTGTAAGTTGAAGAGCAAAAAACCTGGAGCGACCACTTATCCTTAGTATTCAAGGAAATCTTGGATGGTGGAGTTTCACGTTTGGGCGTCGAGCTCCCAGTTTCAGGAAGATTGCATCTTCATTTGTTTTATTTTATGCTGTATGCCATGTATAATTATATTTCATTTCCTTTTGTGGATATTGTATACCTTGTATATTTACATTTTTCTGGTTATTAATCATTTCATTCCAACTCCTCACACTTTATGTAGGCCTTTGTATCGTCACCCTTAACTGCGTCCCTGGCAGCAAATAGTAGAAATCAATATTACTCTTATTTTAATCGTTGTTATTGCTCTTCGGTGTCGTCACCATTGTAATAAATATTTTGATCTTTCTTTTACAGTCTAAAATTATCCCCCGAAAACAAAACAATTTTGGATTCTTGGACAAAAATTTTCTTTATTATGTTTGGTATTTTTAAATTGGTATTTCTTATTATATTATCTCTATCATTATTATTCATGCTATTCTGATGCTGTTATCGATGCAATAGATGTTGTTATCTTTGTTATAATTCTCATCTTTCCTTTAAATGTCCTCCACACAGTTTTCGTTATCTTCAATATCATCGTTTAATATCGTTGATTATTATTAATATTTTTATATTTATCACCAAAATCAGTACTATCCATATACCTATCTATCTACCTATCATCATCATCATCGTCGTCGTCGTCGTCGTCGTCATCCGTCATCCTGATGTAAATAGTTTGTTTAGTATACAATATTTTGTTGTTGGGTTTTCTCGTATTCAACCATCAATTACAAGCATTTTGTTTGATCAAAATTCCAACCCTGTGCAAGCTGAAAACGTTGTTTGAATCATAAATCAAGCAGTGTCTCATAACTGTAAACATTTCTAGTCTAATATATATTTATGTATTTATATAACGCCCAATATTTTACTCTACTTAATACCTACCTGTTTACCTTAGTTCCAAAAGTTAATCGGAACACAATAAGCAACTCTATCCATCGTCTTGACTCCTCTTCTTTGATGAACTTCATTAAAGCTTCTTTAGACCGAGGTTTGGTGGAGACTTACTTTTATATGTCATTCGCCAGTGTTCTCACTCCTTTGTAAACTTTGAGGAAAATATTTCATTTGATATCAACGACACCTCCGCTTGCACACGCACCTCATAAAAGCCTTTCATTTTGAAAGCCTTTCATTTTGAAAGTCTTTCATAATTTTGTTTGATCAAAATTCCAACCCTGTGCAAGCTGAGAACGTTGTTTGAATCATAAATCAAGCAGTGTCTTATAATTGTAAACAACAGCCTTTCATTTTGAGAATCGAAACCGTATCCTCAGACCTCACCATTGCAAACGTATGTGAAGGGAGCTCTGCCCAGCCGATACTCTATCATCGTTAGTGTACGTAAGGTTCATTAATGCCTTCATACACTTACATCTATATTTTAACGACTTACTTGCAGTTCCGCCATACTTGCTACAGTTGTTATATACAACTGCGGCAAGTAAGTCGTTACAAACGTCTATGCAAATTATGACATCCATTTCTGCTTTTTAATCTTTTGCCCACTAACATTATCCACAGTCAACATAATTACCAAACACCCGACATACGCTAACACTAGTAACAACGACACTGAGAACAGTTTTTTTAACGGGGACATAATGACTTAATCTCATTCAACAGTACCAAAGTAAAATCACTACTCATACCAAGGTAATGAAATTGCGAACAACCTGAAAATGTCGTGAACAACGGAACTGAAACTTTCAAAGCCACAATAAATTTTAGGCTTCACAATGTGTAGTGATTTATTATGTCTCCCGCTTCCCTCCTTCACAGATATACAACATCACAAGCACCACATCACAAAGACTTAAAATTCACTTTAGAATTATGGCATATTTCAGCTCTGATCAATAGCTGACTGCTACAACACTTAAACAAGATCTACATTAGAATACTGCTCGTGTGCATGGGACAGCTGCTACTGATGATGCTGATGCTGCCGTTTCTGCTACTGCCGCTGTCACTGCTGCTTCCACTACTGCGGCTAACACGATCATCCTTAAATTCATCAAGTAATCTGGCCGATTGGCAATGATTCACATAACTATACCCTGCAATCACTGACTCACGGCGTACAGTTTAATTTCTTTGCTCCCTTCTAGCACTTTTAGGTGTATATTGTTCGTGAGTAGGGTGTGTATAATGCCAGTCTTTTTCCATGAAATGTATAGCGATTGTTTTGGTGGTGTTCGACATAACCAAAATGTCATCTCCTCTTTAGAAAGATATTTCCGAAGTAATCAATTCTTTTAAGTTGTATACGTGTATTTTGAAATGTCACAATTGGGTGCAAATTATATTTATAACTAGAAGGATAAACAGGAATTAAGGTTGGTCTTACTTGCACAAGAGTTAGTATTGTAAGAAGTAAGTTCTAAAATTGTATTTTTACAGAAAGACAAAAGAGTGTTTGTAACATTACCGAAAGGTCACATCAAGTTGACAGCGTGCGAGCCCTATTCAATGACAGTTTAATTTTTATAGAGGGAACAGCATTGCTTTTCATCAATACTTACAAGGAAAGCAGAGAAGTTTCAATTAGGAATGTAAATTTAGGTTTGGAAAAGACGAGAGGGGATCTTTCTAGGTGAGCAGAGCACTGAAATACAATGTTTTTCAAACAGAAGGGTCAGAAAATTGGATGCAATTTGTATATTTGAAGAGCTAACAAGTCGAGCGATATTCAACGACATATTTTTTTCGATGGTTTTCTATCAGTTTGTCGAGGTGGGAGGATTTCTCAAGACACCGTTGACAACAGAAATGTGTGAAATCGCGTTTGGGTGATTCGTATAGCATGAAAGATTAAAATATGTGATTTGTGTGTTTTACTCTACAGATACTGGAGTAGAAGGGAGAAAAGTTTCTAACAATAGCATCACATACACCAATGTATTACAGACGACCCTACCAACTGATATTTAACTAATCTACTTGTAGTCACTACACTAAACGGCAGTCGCATTTTCAAATATAACCGAAACAAAATCTTAACTAAATATACTGTAAGAAACAATATCGCTAAAAGTTCTTTTTTCCAGATTTCTCTATTTGTATTTCTTTCTCAGTAATTCTTGCTGAACACTATATAACTTGGGGTTATATATGTACAGTAATCTCTCGCCATATTGCAGTTCACTAATCGCGGTTTATTATTTAAGCTTACGTCGATTCCTCCGTGGTGTTGTTTTTCATCTATGATAAAATAAATATATATAAATTATAAAAATTAATTTTTCAAAATATACAGTACGGTTTTTACTTCGCGGATTTCCACCTATCACGGGAAGTTTGGGAACGTAACACCCGCGATATTCGAGGAATTACTGTATCCAGATTTGAGGATGTTTCCTTTTATTTTTTTTTTCTTTAATTCTTGAAACAAAACAAAACTAAAACATAACAACTTAGAAATGCAAAATTCTCTAGTGATAATAGCCTTGATTTCTTATATACGTGCAAGCCAATGATTTTATCGATTTTATCGAATTCAATATTTCACTGGCACTTACAATATCGATACTAGATATCTGAAAATTCCAATGGAATTTGAGATCACCATATAAAGGTACGTGACTAAATTTGTTTTAATAATCTAAC
>NC_068984.1:22906790-22911583 GCF_001194135.2 Octopus bimaculoides
AACTACAAGATAAATACATTAGAAAGACTAGATATATATTGAAGAAAGATGTTGACTACATTTAGAATACATACCGGGACAGAAATATTATAGTTACTACGAATATACAAGCAAGAAGAGGTCATCTGCAACTAGAAATGTCTACTGTCGGGCCACAAGTGCATCTAATAAGAATAGCCCGAAATACTACTCAGAGATGAAAAAAAAAATAGTGTACAAAATGAAACAAAAATATATTAATCTTTATATCAAACTTAACGTGGATGTTTTGTTAGAAAGCCCAATATTGC
The DNA here is from genome assembly GCF_001194135.2 of Octopus bimaculoides. Classification (NCBI taxonomy): domain Eukaryota; kingdom Metazoa; phylum Mollusca; class Cephalopoda; order Octopoda; family Octopodidae; genus Octopus; species Octopus bimaculoides. The sequence goes on from NC_068984.1 coordinate 22,907,081, forward strand.
GGTATTCGCCTTGAGTGGTCCTCTCAAAACTTCTCAAGGCGAATACCGCAATATTGGGCTTTCTAACAAAACATCCACGTTAAGTTTGATATGAAGATTGCCTTTTGATATTGATACTCCTTTTGTCATTAATGATTATGCTTTTTAAAAATTAATGTTTTTCAGTCTTCAGGGAATCCAGCAAATATAAAAATGAGACTAAGAGAACAGACACCTGTGAGAATAGAGAGAAAAAAAGGACGTATAAAAATTTATGAAATAAATAAAAAAACGTGGCTCAATGTGATGCTGACAAGGAAAAGTCTAATTATGGATAATCCAAGGAAAAGTCTAATTATGGATAATCCAAACAGACTGGACAAAGCAGAAAAGGGTTAAGGACAATTACCAAAATCATTATTGTAGAAACTGTAAAGAAACAGTCAATTACATTGTTTCTTTAAAAAAAAAACAGATCTTAATTACAAAAATCTACATAAATAGTCATGTTTGTGTTGAGGGCTTCCCACATTAAGGACTAGACTAATGTTGTGGAATAATTAAAGAGAAAGTCGGAGAAAGTACATTTAACAAAATGTCTTATCAAATTCCAAAATCGCATACTCTAGAATATGTTGATTTACAGAGAGGTGAAGATTATGGTAACTCGTTCTAGATATTATTAACAAAGATCATTAGCAAAAAGAATACCTTCTAATCGATGTATCGGTTCTAACAGACAGCAATATATATCTCTAAAAGACATGGAGAGACTATCAAAATATAAAAACTTATATAAATATATCCAGAATGTAGAGATCGAAAAGAGAAAGTTTTCTTAAATCCTTGGGAATGTTAAAAAGAGATATGTACAGATATATGACTAAGTCTCAAGCCTCAGCGCACACATAGACACAACATCGAGGGTCATATATATATTATGTTCAGTTCTTTTGAGAGGACAGTTTCAAAATACGCAAATCAAAACACCAGGCACACTCAATAACAGCATTAAATCCTTCATTAACAATAAAACTACTGAATAAAGATTTCAGACATTAACGCAATGCCAGAAATATGGTAGAACGGCAGTCTATAAATTCACTTCTCAGCTCCGAACATTTGAAATGCAAATCCTGCACGGACGTCCTTTTAGTCATAAGTCCTTTTATTCTAATAGCTTCTTTTCTCCAACTGCTGCTCTCTGGAAGTCACCACCATCGTCTTACTTTTCTCTGGTCTATGATGTTCAGTTCTTTAAGCTTTCTGTCAATGGACATCTTTTGATTGTGTAATCTCTTTGTCCTTCCTTTTAGTCCTTTACTCTACAGTAGCCTCAAGCCTTGTTTAAGGCAATGTCGTTAATAAAACAATTTTCTTCTTAATAAAACGTATTTAAGTACCGCCTCAATCACTTCGCCCATTTCACCGGACTCGATTATCAATTTTCCCTATGGAATAAAGCAACAAATCTTAATGTATTATAGATTCGATTAGAATGACCCGTTACTTAACTGATGTTCATTTTATTTCATTGACCGCTGGAATGATGAAAGACAAACTTAACTCTGGCTGGATTTGACTTGGGAACAAAATGAAACATAGCTACATACCACAATACATTTTGTCTACCAGTCTAATGATTTTACTATATGCTTAATAATAATAATAATAATAATAATAATAATAATAATAATAATAATAATAATAATAATAATAATAATAATAATAATAATAATAATAATAGTAGTAGTATTAGTGGTAATAATAGCTACACGAAGAAGAGGAAGTACAATAATGGTTATCTTACTAATAATGAAATTGATAAGGCAAACTGGAAGTAATTATCAAGAAGCGAAGATTTTCATTAATGAATCTATAGGAGGAAAAAATGGATAATTATTTCCAGCATCGCAAAAACAAAAGAAAAGAATCAAGAAAAGCATAAAAGAAAGAAAGAAAGAAAGAAAGAAAGAAAGAAAGAAATATAGAAAGAAAGAAAGAAAGAAAGAAAGAAAGAAAAATTTTTCCATTTTGTTATCCTGCCAAACTGCCTCAACCACACAACTTGAAGGCTACACCTCTAAACATCCCTACCCCTCACCACTTATTACTATATACTACCAATTATATAATTATCTAGTATTACACACAGAATAAACACATCCATGTATACAGGCTAAGCACAGTCACTTAAGATCGATACACTATTGTACATTTATTTTTACAACTAAGATACACAGCTACATCGTAATACACCAGCAAATATCCCCACAGCCATATGACGCAATATGATGCCATCCCTCCATAAATTACCATTCTATATTTTACTACAACATCCACCACTATAATACCTCACCATTGCATAGATAGATAGATAGATAGATAGATAGATAGATAGATAGATAGGTAGGTAGATAGATAGATAGATAGATAGATAGATAGATAGATAGATAGATAGATAGATAGATACGCATACATATATATATGAGACTCTGTGTGTGTGTGTGTGTGTGTGTGTGTGTGTGTGTGTGTGTGTGTGTGTGTGAGTGTGTGTGTGTGAATATGCACAATATTACTAGAGGCATGACAAGAGAAGACAAGAGTGACATCGCCCGCGAGCGCAGTCTTGAAGTGTCTCAAAATTTCTTTATTGCTTATCATACCTGTTAATTAAGATTAAGATGTGGGGAGGGGGACCAAATTGTCTTTTACCTGCAGGCACTGAGAACCTTTGTTACACCACTAAGTATTACAACGTCAAACATGCAACATGTACCGCCAAACCCAACACCATCGTTACACATCAGTCTACAACACCATCTCTAGAAGCTCTGCATGTTGGGATATTTAGTGTAGTCGTTGAGCGACACAGGAACAAAATATATTCTGGAAGATGACCCTGGAATTCAGGCCACGCTCTTCGATCGATCCTTTGCAGGCCACAGGTCTGCCGAAACAGGGTTGACATGGAGCAGCACAACAACAACAGCAACAACAGCAATAATCTCTAAAATACAACACCATCATACGCCACCATAATTACCTCTACTCTAGGCCACCGTATTCCATACGCTACCATCGTTGTATTCCAATATACCACTCCACCTAAGGCGGCGAGCTGGCAGAAACGTTAGCACGCCGGGCGAAATGCTTAGCAGTATTTCGTCTGCCGCTACGTTCTGAGTTCAAATTCCGCCGAGGTTGACTTTGCCTTTCATCCTTTCGGGGTCGATTAAATAAGTACCAGTTACGCACTGAGGTCGATATAATCAACTTAATCCGTTTGTCTGTCCTTGTTTGTCCCCTCTGTGTGCAGCCCCTTGTGGGCAGTAAAGAAATAAGTAACGTTAGCACGCCGGGCGAAATGCTTAGCAGTATTTCGTCTGTCTTTACATTCTGATTTCAAATTCTGCCGAGGTCGACTTTGCTTTTCATCCTTTCGGGGCCAATAAATTAAGTGCCACTTGCGTACTGGGGTCCATCTAATTGACAGGCCCCTCCCCAAAAATTTCGACCCTTGTGCCTAGAGTAGAAGAGAATATACAACTCCTCCTCTATGTACACTAAAAACAACAAACCAACAACCACTAACACTAAAATACACAACAAACACCAACTCTATATTGCCACAATCACCACTACGATACACTCTACACACGTTCACTTCCACGCCAACACTAACGCTGTATTTGCTGGTCTGCAAACAAATTAGCATTGTCGAAGGTTGGAAAATAGTTTTAAAACCAGAATAGAGACATTGTGTCCTAATTTCTGCAGCAAAGAGAAATCTTCAACAGATAATAATGCTGTTTTGCCTGTAGGAATAATAAGTACACCACTTTCAATTAATAACAATGTTAAAATTAGATTTGCACACATCAATCAGTGTTTGAAAATTTCGCTTACGTTTTCTTTCTTTCTTTCTACCATTCGTATACATGCATACACACATACATATACACATGCATACACACACATACAGACATACACGCCACACATATACATACATACACGCCACACACATACATACATGTACACATACATACATGTGTGCGCGCGTGTGTGTCTTCATTTACCTATTTTGTCTGGTTTGTTATGTTATGTATGCGCGTACATGCATACATATGTGTACGTTCGTGTGTGTATGTGCGCGTGAGTGTGTGTATGTATGTGTATATTGGTATGTACATGTGTATTCTAGTGCGTTGAAGCAAGGTGTATGTGTGAGCTTAGTACGTAGGTAACTGAAAGAACAGTAATCCATTCGCCAGACACTGTTAAGAAGGCAGAGAGGCGAAGAATATTGGCATTAAAAGCTGCTAGACACCGAGCTTATTATGTCACAGTGCCTATACACATACATAACATACTATATACTATATACTATATACTATATACTATATACTATATACTATATATATATATATATATTATACATATATATATATATGGATATATATATATATATATATATATATATGTATATTATACATATATATATATGTGTGTATATATATATAT
>NC_068984.1:22912835-22913679 GCF_001194135.2 Octopus bimaculoides
ATATATATATATATATATATATATATATATATATATATATATATATATATACACACACATACATTCATATATGTATACATATATATTATATATGTGCGTGTGTGTATGTGTGTGTGTGTATGTGTGTGTATGTGTGTACATATATTATATCAATAGGTAATTGGTATATGTGTATATAAGTATATATGTATAATATGAAATACATATCGATATATATTATTAATAAACATACACATATATATATATATATATATATATATATATATATATATATATATATATATATATATGTATATATATACATTTATATATATTGTATTATTTTATATTATATATTATATACCATCAGTGATGATAAAAACATGTGCGTACAATTATATTTAAACGTTCGTGCACACTCAAACGCGTAAAGTCCTCCTTCCTATGAGGGGACACGTATTTCTCTCAGTGGCAAGTTTCATCAGCTATCGACGTATGCGTTTAATTAATTACAGCTTGACAAAGTTTTGCATACATCAGTAAATTTATTATATTCTTGTTGAAATATAAGAACGGCAGTTCTTAGTGCACTGGAACAGTGGATTTGTTATCTGTAACTGATGAAGTATAATGATGCAGAAAGACGTGCCCCACGGTTTGATGACCTCGATTATATTTCAGTTTTTTTTCTCTCCCATGAAAGTTTCCACGAGAAATGTTGTTTCCAAATATGAATGTACTCGTATGTCTTAAATACAAATGTACACACACACAGATATATATGCATATGCATATATATATATATCTTTCCGCGCTGATAAGTGTATATTTAATATATACATACATATATATATATATATATATA
>NC_068984.1:22913882-22915382 GCF_001194135.2 Octopus bimaculoides
TGGAGGAAACTTTTGATCAGCTATCAAACTAATTTATGAGCGCATAACAAGTGATGGGCGATAAGATAAGGCCACTTGGGTAAGGAATGACCATGCTTCTTTTCTCTTTTAAGAATGCTTCTTGTTCTTGTTCTTGTTTCAACCATGGCTGCCTCTGCGTAGTTATTTGTGTTGTTGTTTACTTCGTAAAACAGTAAGGGAAGAGGGTTGCTAGCACATCACCCTCTACCCACATTTTTCCCAGCCACATCTTTACCATATGGGGCCCTAACAAAATCCAATAATAGGTATAGATGCAAATCTGTCTAATTACTTGTCTCCTTCTAAAATCAAGCATAACTTGGCCATCGGTCGACTTACAACACCGTTCTTCGTCTTGAGTTTACTCTGTAAGGTGTTTGTTAACTTGACAACAAGGTCAAGGTGAGCTCTGATTGGCTGTATGCAAATGAATCCATTGCTGGGGTCCGAAACTCTCGTGGGAAAAGCAATTTCGCAAACCAGCATCCTCCACCATTACCAGCGCCAGTAGCCCCTGCAGCAACAACAACTGCAGCAACAACAACGACAGCACCACAGGCAACACGTGATCGGCACCCACGCCACCCCCTGCGATGCCAACACCAGCACCAAAAGCAGTAGCCCCTACTCCAGCAGCGATAACACCACCGACGGTACCAGAGGAAACGGTAGCAGTGGCAGCAACAGCAGCAGCAACAGCACCAATAATAGCAGCATCTACAACAGCAACAGACACAACGGAAACGGTAGCAGCAACAACAGCACCAACAGCAGCAGCACTTACAACAGCAACAGGCACAACGATAGCAACAACAGGCGTAATGACATCCCGTGCCCACAGAAGCACGTGGGATACACTGGGAACTCTCTCAAGCAACGTATTTCCAATCATCTGCCCTCCTTCAGAGCCCCGAAAAGGAGATACTTGACATCATTGGCTAGCTATATCTGGCAATCATGAGACGAGGAGATCCCATACTCGATTGCATGGAAAACATTTGAGAACACAGACCCCTACATAAACGGGTCGAAATGGCACAAGTTATGCATTGCTGAGCGCACGAGGATCCTTAAAGACTCGCTCGTGCCAGGGGAACATCCTGAACTTCAGAACAGAGATTTTCGAACCATGCCTGCATTTTAGAAAATTCCTGCTAGCCTTTTGGAATCTGCATGGCGGCACCGCAGCCGGAAACCAATAGCCAAAGCCTAAGGGAGACAATCGTTTACCTTCGTGGTGCTTTGGTGACCTTAAGATGAACGCAAGATGGCAGCACAGCCGAAGATCGATGGACAATGACAAAAGGTGATAATTACCTAAGATTTTCCCCTTGAAAGCGAGGCTTTTCCTCCTCCATATTTTAAAGAGGTCACAGGCCAGCAGCATTTGGGGTCTGAAGAGAAGCCCAGGGTAACCCCATAAATTGGCGTACTCCACGATAATATTTACATCTTACAGTGTGTTTCTCCTCCGGATTT
>NC_068984.1:22915482-22929695 GCF_001194135.2 Octopus bimaculoides
ATATATATATATATATATATATATATATATACAATATATATATACAAACATATGTATCTATGTGTATATGTATATAGGTGTATATATATATATGTATATATGTATATATCTATCCATATATAAATATATGCATACATACATATTAAATATACAAATACACACACACACACACACACACATACACACACACATACACATATATATTATGTTTACATAACGAGAATTTCAAACAACAGAATTTGACCCAATCAATAGACGTTAAGACGATATTACACAACGCCAAGTAATAGTCATAGTGGCCACATCTCAATTGCCGAGACAGATATAATGAAAGACAGTCGCACACATACACACAGAAAAATTACTATCTTTCAGTGTTTCTCCAAATATAATGTAAATCACTTGAGTCAAACACTTAAAAAATAATAATGAAATGAAAGCGAATTGATATCGTAGTAATTATTAACTATTTTTCAGTTATAAAATAAATTTTATCACTAACAAGAATAAATGGGAAATTGACAGATTTAAGTGAGATAACTTTTGTAGCTATTAGTAAGAGACATTTTAAACTATTAACTATACCTAACATTTGCAAATTTGTCAATTTACCAACACGGAATGGAAGTCGAACAAATAAATCAAAGATATAGATATACAGAAATATTTTCATTTACTGAAAACATACGTAGTTTTTCTGCGCTATAAAGCTTTGTGAATATTGTTTCAACATTTTTTTGCCATTTCGGTGAGAGCACTGAACCTAGAGGTTCAAGTTTTGTTAATACCCATGAGGCCAAGAAAAAGCAGTTCATAGTTCCATAAACAAAGTAAGTAGGTAAGCTAGTTTTTAAATTGAGTGTATTGTAATCAACATTTAAATCTTTTGATACCAACCTATTTTCGACGGTCCTTAGTTTTGTGATACAAATTTGTTTTGAAAATATCTAAACATGGTATAGTATAGAAAGAAAGATAACAAGATAACGCCGTTAGTGTGAGTTGTTAGGAAGGTGAAGAAGGAGGATGAAATATTGTAACTGAATAGATCAAAGGAAATTTAGAGAAGTTAAAAGAAATTAAAAGCGATTAAGAACAAGACAAGAGAAGGCGAATTGGACTTTTTTTAAGCAATCTAAAAAAAAAACGCTTAAAGAAACAGTTGCTTAAAGAAATTTTCGCTTTCTTTTTAAAGCTTAATATAAACTTCATAAACTTCACACATTATTTAAACATGTTCCATCAAAATGTTTTAATTTCTGCTCTGAATACCAGCTTATTAACAAAATAATTTTACAAAATTTTTCATTATTTTCTAATTTTCTTCAAATAGAGATGGGTACCTCAACAGAAATATGGTAAAAAAAAAAATTGCACAACAAATACCACTACACCCAGAAAGGAGAGAAACTAAAGCAATTTGAAGTATGTTTTGAGAATCATTGCTGTGGAAATAAGTTTGGGCCAGACAATATGGCATTGATCTTGAACTCGTGGGCCTCTCAGATAATAAATTCTCGGCAAAATTTGTTCAATAACGTTACTCTGTTGTCGAAATGAAATAATTCATAGTTGGATTGACAATGGTTTTCATTTCCTTCATTTTTTATGATACTTCAGTCAGATGGCATGAGCAGACCTTTGCAGTCCGTCCGATCTTAGTAAGATTGATAAAGTTGAACACTTATAAGCTGACATTGGTAGATAGAGTGTGGAGACGAACGAAATTTTAGAAAATTAATCGTCTTACAAGAAAGAAGTAAGCATATTTATAAATGCGAGGCCTCGGAAATAGATACAGCAGGGCAAACAAGAGGAGAGAATAGTATGCAGCTAGCATACTAGAACCTTGTTAAATTTCTTCCAACCACTTGAAGATTTTTAAGTTTTTACTTCTATTTCTTTTTTTCAAAAAATTTATTTCTGATGTAGTTTTGCATACTGATGCCGAAAATCATATTCATTTTTTTTTTCTAGAAATTAATAATGAAAAAAGTTACAACCAATTAAAATTATATAATTTTAGCTAATCAAAGCGTCGGTTGCCGAATTTATGGGAAGTCGTGACATTTTGTCCCCATGTGAATAGCATACACGAAACCTTTATGTGATCTCTAAACCTGAAAGGAATAACAGACAAAGCTTCCTTAAATTACACCATAAAGTCTAAACGAAATCAAAAAGGACGATACATTGTGTCACAATTTCCACGGATATAATCTTTTATCGAACGCATGACCCTTAAAACACTTATCACAAATCTTATGGCAAGATTGTTTTACAGGGTTTGGTGGTGAAGAAAGAATACCATCAATATTTCTTGCTCTTGAAAAGTTTGACGAAAGTAACATCATTCTACAGACATCAGCAAATCATTCACCGTGTATCTCACAAGAACCTCCTAAATAAATTGTTTACATAATAGCCTCATCTACGTCACAGTTTTCGGTCGAAAGCTTCCTATCAAGATCACTTCGTTGTAACGTGTGCAGTTGGGTCTCTGTCTCATCCACTCTACATCATCTCAGGTGTTCTCTACACTTTTACTTATCACACCAGAGATTATGCAGTGTAGGTCACACAGAGACCTATGTCGATTTTTCTCTTCTTCCTGTACGACGTAGCTTTTTCCACATAGGTTTCACATACAACATTCCTGTCAAACCTATATTGCCGCCGCTATCATAATCATCATTACTACACTTCATATAATTTCAACATTGGTAATCAATTCTTTCTCTGCTACCACCACCACGCCATTCTTTTAAACTAAGAAAAGAGAAAGTATATTTAATATCGATCTGTGGGACTCAGTAAGTGTTCGATAAAATATCACATCTATTGAATTTAAATGTTATGGACAGCATTCAACAAATGAAAACCACTTGAGCCTACCTCAAGGAAATAAACGGTGCAGTGGCACAATGGGTTGCCTTTTTTGTTTTTTGTTTATTACACATTGTATTGTAGTTTAAGGAAGATTTAGCTGCTAATTCTAGCTGATTGATAGAACACATAAAGATTTCGCGTGTTCTGTTCCCATAGGGGAAAGAGTCACAACTCCTAGTGTATCTGACAATGAAGGCTGCTGAATGGTTAAAATTTCATAATTTTAAATGACAGTAACTTCTTTTTTTTTTTATTTCTAGAAGAAAATGAATGCGATTTTCGTCATCAGCCTGCTAAACTACATAAGAAGTATATTTTTTTTAAATAATCTGGTAAAAATTTCAGAAAATTTAATGGGTTGGAAGAAATTTAACAAGATCGGCATACTATTCCCAAACCTGGGAACTGTATACTAGCAACATATCATTCTAATATTTTGTCGAGCATGGTATATAACTGTCTAGCTTTGACGAGCGAAGACCCTTGTTGTGATAGAATGTACCGAGTCATGAGACAGAGTCCATTAGGCAGACGTTGAAATACATTGAAATGAGTTTTTGATAATCAATTTGATGGCTTGCTTTTGTTCTTTATGATGTTAAAGTGCTTAACAGCCACACTGTCTGAGATAAGTTTTACTGAAGCCTTGTGGAAAGTCGATACAGATCAGAGCTGAAGCATTTCTCTCGTTATAAACATGGAATGCAGTTTTTACTGTATTATATGTGTATAAAGCTATGAAAGTTTACCAGAGCTGTGAAGCCTAGCATCTATAGAGACTTTGCCAGTATCAGATGCGTGCTGACATCGATCAAACGGAGCGATGTCGTTTCCTTGATACAAGCAGTGATTGTAACTCTGTGCAGTTAAAAAAAAATAAGATTGTCATGTTTTCATTAGAAATTAGCTTCAACGTCTTGGTTCATGGCGGCAGTATAGGTTTGACTTAAATTGTCTATGTTGGATGTGGAATCTACGTGCAAAAAGCTAGGTCATACAGGAAGAAGAGCAAAATTGACATAGGTCTCTGTATGACCTACACTCCATCATCTCTGGTGGGATAAATAAAACTGTACAACACCAGAGATGATGTAGAGTGAGTGAGATAGAGACCCAACTGCACACGCTGCAACGAAGTGACCTTGGTAGGAAGCTTTCGACCGAAAACCGTGACGCAGATGAAGCTATTATGTAAACAATTTATTTAGGAGGTTCTTGTGAGGGACATATCCAATGATTTGCTGGAGAATGATGTTACTTTCACCGAACTTTTCACGAGCAAGAAACCGCTGGTGAGTGACATGGGAGAGAAATCCTTGGTAAACCGGGCTATACTGATGTCATTGAACAAAGAGAATGTCATTCAGCATTAGAGAAGGTTATCATTCACCACTGTTCCCATTTCCTTTGAGATAGTAAAAGTGAAAGCAAAATGTCATTAGGTTGCAAGGCGGCGAACGGGCAGAATGGTTAGCGGTTTCGTCCGCCTTTACGTACTGAGCTCAAATTCCCCCGAGGCCGACTTTGCCTTTCATCCCTGTTGAGCCCTAGGGTCGATGTATTCGACTATCCCCCTCGCTCGAACTTGCTGACCTTGTGCCAGAATTTGAAATCAACATGTCAATAATTTGCAGGATGAAGACCTACGTAGAGAGAGAACGACTTGAGGTTTGGAAAACATAACGTTTGTTGGAGGAGAGAAACACTTGAGAGTGAGGAGAAGAACAATCTAAAGGTCAGTGGCCTTTAAAACGACCACAGTGTTTTTGCACTTACCGTTTATATTGTTATTGATGTTGTTTAATTCTAGGTAACGCCTAATATAATACTGAAACCTAAACAAGGTTTATTATTCAAAGCGGTTTGACCATCCCGTTTTTATTTTCAAGCAGTACATGTAGAACTACATTATCCGTTGTGCCCTTTCTCTTTCTATGCCGTCTAGATTCATTTGAGATCTATTTGGTTGCTATTTGTAGCTGGTCTAGTAACCGGATTCTGGCTCTGCGATTGGCTCGTGAAGTGCACGTTCTGGTGAGATTGGCAAAAAAGAAAATAATAAGATTATTTAGGAGAGCTTTGAAGCGTTGGAAGCATAGCTAGTAATAAATGTGTAAGTTTTCGCGGCAGAAGTTCTAATTACAGAATCATCCTGGGTGATAATAAGTGGATAGGAAGATTCCGTACAGATGACAAAGATTCTGTTGGCAAATATACTGAAATACCAATAGTAATCTAGAAGATTTTGCAGACAGTGCAGCGCACAAAAACATATTTGCTTTTCGGATGATTACTGTGCAAGATTTACAGCAGCAAGTAATAGCCACACAATTCAGAAAGATGGATGTGTTTTTTCCGGTTAATTATGATGTGTGTTCTTTGTTTCTACTGCTTAACAGAAGCAGCATCTGAAATACTTGGAAATTAAGGAGTTACAGGTTTTGATTTTTAGAAGGATGTGAAGGGGCATATCTAAGAGTATGGCTTCCGTTGCCAGCTCAATTAAGATCACGCCGGTTAGTACGTTAGTGGATGCCCTTCTATGAAGAATGATTGTACAATCTGATTGACGCATACGGCGGATCAGTGATGTTTATTAAAACCACACGTAAGTATTCTTACTTTACGTAACTATTTTTCCTACTGTCAAAAGGTTACATAACTTTAAGAGAATTCATCTCACGAGTGTTAAGTTACGAAAAATAAATTAATATTATAACATTTCTAAGTAATATTACAATTTACACAAACTTGAATGTTTAGTATTGATACCTTTCATTTATCGATAACTTTGTTATTTCTAGACAGAATTCAGCATAGTAAAGGCTATTTGCCAACATAATGTGGCTGTCCTGGAAGGGACAAATGTTACTGTTGTTTAGCCACAGGAAACATCGTTTCCAGCTGGCTATATGACACAATGTCTGTATCCTTATATTTTCTAACAGGGAGTCCAGCACAAAAATATAAAGACGCAGATATTGTGTCGTATAGCCAGCAGGAAACGATGTTTCCTAGGGTTAAACAACAGTAACATTTGTCTCTTCCAGGACAACCACATTATGTTGGAAAATAGCCTTTACTTTAAAGAACGGTTACTGAATGTCTCTCTTTGAGAGATTTAGAAATAATAATGTTTCTAGAATTCAGTATGTATAAATACATATTTTAAAAATTAAACCAGTGAAGATTATATCTCCCCAGTTATAATAGGGGAAAATTCTATTACGTACGAGCAACTTTAAGGTCAGAACAGCATAGTGTGAACCAAGAATAATAATCATTTCTACAAAACTGAGGCGGAATATTAAATAAACATTACGGTGGATACATTTTATCATAATCTAAAACTATTCTTACATCGTAACTAACAGTTTCGCTACTCCGATTTTCTCACAATGAAGTAAATTTACGTTCAAGGGGTTTTTTTTTTTTTTTTTTAATCTATATATTTAGGATATGAGACTTGGAGTGAATGGGAGGCGTCATAACAAGTGTTGTTTGTGGTAACAGAATTAAACAAAGCATTTCAGAGAGACAATGACACGAGAACAACATTTAGCAGTCAACATTTGTGCAGTCACGCACTTGTAAAGAAATGAACAAATGAACCAACCAACTAATATTGATGTGTTGACATGAATAGTGTAATGCAAATATGAGAAAGAAAATAAAAGTCGATAAATACTAATAACAACAACAACAACAACAACAACATCAACAATAATAATAATAATAATAATAATAATAATAATAATAATAATAATAATAATAATAATAATAATAATAATAATAAATGCCTTCATGCAGTACCAGGCAGTGGCTCTCATGGCTTTTGATCTTAACTGATTTAAGTGTTATCATGTACATTGTTTTGTCTTGGTATAAAAGATGGGCTAAAGCAAATATTCTGCTCAATACCACAGATTTGCTTGTTAGTTGCTTGACCTTAACTAGTTGAGCATGTCCTTTGGTGGCTGACGATATGTGCATCTCTGATCACGAGCAAATCATAGCCATGTGTCGAGAGGAATTCTTTGGGGTTTGAATAATTCACCTCTGGAAACATGGGTGTTTTGTTCATCATCCTTAAAACAAACTTTTTTCAGGGACCTTTTGAGTGGGATGGGCTACTCGACCTGAAGAAAATTCTAACTGGGCCCTACCTGCGAGGTCATGCGCTGTTTATCTTGATATGAGATCACCATGTGGCGCACATATGGCTGTGATGCATGTGCCTGGTGTACCCTTATCATGATGGGTATATTAGGCTTCTTATATTTGTACCCCAGTGTCACTTTGATGGCATATGCTGCTCTCTCACTCAATAATAATAATAATAATAATAATAATAATAATAATAACAACAACAACAACAACAACAACAACAATAACAATAATAATAATAATAATAATAATAATAATCTATTGCTAAATTTATATTCCACAGAAGTCCACATTCTGTTACCGCGTGCATATAAATTATACAGTTCTTATAAACTTCAGACTGATCACTTCGTCCTATAAAAGATGCCAAATAGTACACATAAAAGCGATATCATTCGACCCATGAGGAATTTTAAAATGCGTACTTGTATTCTCTAAGTATAAGGAAAAGATGAAAGATGGAACAAAAACACAAGGATATTAGTAGAAAATTAAGCTGATACACGCTAAGAATGATGATAATTTAAATAATGGGGTGGACCTTCTTCCTCGGGCCTTACAAATAAAACAGCAAATGCATAAATGGTAGTGAAAGGAATATATTTCTGTGCTAAATGTATATTTTACATAGACTCATTAATTTCCCAAACGAAGCCATGGGAATATTCTCAAATAAATTCTTGAAGGAAATTGCCCAGGTTTAAACGTAACGTAAGCACTAGACGGGCTAACATGAGAATAAGGATTTTAAGAAACGAAACGTATTAAGATTCGAAATAGAAGGCTTAAAAGAAAGAAAACATAACACAAATACAAGCAACAAACACTAAACAAGCAATATATTTTTAAAGCATGCGAAACGTAAATCACAAAGATAGGCATAACAAGCACAAAACAGATAAATTAAACATAATCCCACCCAAACCCTAAGGAGAGATAGAGAATTCTGATAAACTAAACCCAAATTTGAGCAACACAAAGAAAAATATTAGTAAAAGGAAATATGTGGAAGATTTTAAGAATAGAAATTTCTAAATATGGAAACGATGAACATAAAAATGTAAATGTGAAAATAATTTCTCAAAATTAAAAGGAATAGATTTCTCTAAGGACCAACAGAATTATCTTCCAAAGATTAAATTTAATAGAAAAAGGGCAACAACAATAAAACCTGGCCATTACAGATCTAATAAAACAGACACGAATATCAATATCACCAGGTTAAAAAAATAATACCTCCTGTTTGCAAGTAATTTGGCTGTGCCATCAGATACATTCAAAATGGAATATCAAAACCCAAGCAAGCAACACGGAAATGAAACATTAAGAAAATGACAGAAAATAAAGGAAAAGATCTCTTAATCCTTAATAGAAATCAATATTATACAATACAATAGAAAAAAGCTAAGGCAAACACTACAGAGATATAATATAACAAAGAAAGTATCCAAGTTAAAAAACGTGTATGAAACCAGTGATCCTGGCTAAATAGTAAAGAATCCGTCAGCATGAAAAGTGACGCCAGTTCTTTGAACAAAAGAAGCAATTCCACACCAACTCAAAATGAATTCATCTAGAAGTAGGTATAAATAGAATAGAAATGAATTCAAAACATCAACAAGATAATTAGAATACTTTGAAAAAACGTGGGTCGCAAATAAATCACTACCAAGGAATTTGTTCAAAACAACGAACCCAGAATCTGTGCAGCTGTGAGAGGCCATAAAAAAACACAGAGGTCGAGTAAATGTTGAAATAAGCAAACAGGAAAGCACTACATGATTGATAAGATTCCAAAATTTAGGCTTCAAATTTTGGCACAAGGCCAGCAATTTCGGAAAAGGGACAAGTCGATTGCTTTGAAGCCCAATGTTCAATTAGCACTATTTTTTCGATCCGAAAAGATGAAAGGCAAAGTCGACCTCAACGAATTTGAACTCAGACTCTAAAGACGAAGGAAATACCACTAAGCACTTTACCTGGCGCGCTAACAATTGTGCCAGCTTGGCACCCTATAAGATTCCAAAATTTTGATTTAAAAAAAAATTAACAAGGACACCGAAGGCGCTAGCAGAGGTAGTTAATAACATCTAGACAAAGCCAGAGACAACATATGACTGTCTAACAGACAGGAATACTATTTTAATCTTCATATATATATATATATATATATATATATATATATATATATATATATATATAGTGTACATTTAAACATATAAGAGGTATCCGTCATAGGATTCCTTGCACACTAGAAGGAACAGCTAAAATCCAAACCACTATTAGGGATAAACTTCGAAGGGAATAAAAAATAAAAACATTTACCATTTATCTCCTGGACCATGGATTCAGACTTTTTTTTAACAAATAAAATAATTTGCTAGGCGAAGTCTTCATCAGCAGGTACGCCTAGATTAAACATATAAGTACGAGGCAATCCAGCATGTGCCCCGTGCTTATACATTATAATTTTTCAAATCCACCGTGCAAGCGCAGTTTTTGTCAGCATTAAATAAAAATAATGCCGGCGTTTCTTCGAAAATTTTGTTGGTAGTGATTCTGGTGGTGTTGATATGTTGCTGGTCAATGGACCTTTTGTTGCTCCGTCGAACATTTTACCTTTCAGCTACGGGCAGCCATTTTTGTCTCTACACCACGATGACATTTTGCGACAGGCTCGTCTCCACTTCGTCGCTCGATGAGGACGCAGATCGAAGAGGACTGAGAGAGAGATGGAAGAGGTATTCATGAAAGCGAATGATGGTGTGAACCAAGACCTCTTGCTGTGTTTTGTTTTTTTTACCTTTATATCGTTATCACTTGCCATCCTGGAAACACTATAAATGTTAGGAATGCTTCTTCACTGCAGTCAGGTTACCAAAAGTTAGGTAAATCGAACCTATTCAGCTGACTTTGTAACGGATTAATGCTGTACTAAGGAATTGATCATCAATCAATAATTCCAATGTTGTCTGTTGTTATAGTCTTGAAGCAACGATAAGCATGCAATGTTGAAAAGGAAGATTGCTAGAAGATAGTTGGAAACAGTTTCAGAATATGTATAGACTCAAAACGAGAAGAAAAATAACACAAGATAAATTAGATTTTCGTGATCAGAGATAAGTTGACCACTTCTGATGAAAAACAAATTTTGAATTAAAAACAGGAACATTGTTGTTTGGTTAGCTTTACAAGGGGGATCTTTCTGTTTATGTTTATTAATTTTCTGTGAATTGAGTTATTAAATGAAAGACGTAGTAGTGGTACCCAGAATGTTACATATTCTTAGAAATAAACAAGACATGACGGCTATATTAACTGTTAGAACGACTTACGTATGAAGTATTTCACTAGCTTAGTAGGTGCCAAGGTGAAAGTGTTTGTAACTGTTGCTTGTATTGATATTTCTAATATTCTTCTTTGTATTTTGTTGCTCTTTTTATCTGTTATTTTAATCCAGCCGTCCATGAGGGAGCTGATCTATGGTACACAGGTGGCCATTCTAAATAAACAAGTACTTTATCATATTGACTACAGTCTGGTAGTCTGGCTATGTTTCATGTACTTTCTTATTATTCTTTTTTGTCTATAGAGCAAGGTTTGTAACGTGATCTTGATCAGAGCATAGCGGTTGTTATTCTTTTGCATTCATCCTTGATAATATGCTTCCTGGCACGAGAGTTAACAAGATCATTGGTGCCGCAACCACTTTGTGTGTATGTATTTCTCTTTCGCTAAACATAGTGGAACGGATAATCCTTTTAGGGGGATATTGTAATGGTTGTAATAGTCTGGGATGCTACGGATAAATGTGTGATCACAAGTAGAGACCCTTTAATGTACAGACGGTCTCTCATTTTGAGTATATTTTACTTGAATATTTGGTCAATATATATGGTCTGTGTGTAGCAATGGGATGATGTTACATACACATTTTATGTTCTCTGTAATTTGTTAAGATTTGTTATGGAATAGATTGGAGGTAATCAGGACTGTCACTTAGCGGGATGGGATATTTTCTTGAAGCTTCTACAGTTATTTTATTAAAATATAGATTGCTGTGTCTATATTTGCGGTGATTGTTGTGGTGTTGAAATCTGTGAACTCTAATTCTACCACTTGATGAAATTATTCCACTGGAGTGTTTTTAAGATTGAGATTGATTTTGTTTCCTTTTTTGAAGTGTGAATGTAATGATAATAGACAGTTGGTTGCAAGAAAGGATACACTTTATGATAAAGTTTTGGTAGCTAGGAGTGTAACGCAAAGCTGATGTCTGAATGAGTTATTGTAGTTAGTTTTGCAACGTGTTTGCAATGTGTGGGTTGTTTCGGATATAAAGAAAAATTAGTTGCGATGCGCTGCATCTTGTTTTGTTTTATGTGTAATTTTTGTACCAGGATGTTTTTATATATATTGAAGTCATCGATAGTGGTGTTTGATGGTGTTCTAGTTTTTCTTAGCAAACTGTATAACCCAGTGGGAGAAGATTGTTCAGATTTCTTTATCAGCTCTTTGGATACATTAGTAGTCACTGTTATGCATGGGTTTAAATACAAGTACATTGGTTATTTCTTTTGTGGTCGTCGCGGTTATGAGCCTCGCATCAATCCTAATCAAGCAGACCTGTACTCAAAAACATTCTCTTCGTGATCAACTGGACATTTTCTTCCCAGTCGACTCCTAAGATTCCATCATTCAATATAACCTAATTTTTTGAAAACTGTTGGTTGAGATTTGAAAATGATTTTACTGCTCTTTTACTCTTTTACTCTTTTACTTGTTTCAGTCATTTGACTGCGGCCATGCTGGAGCACCGCCTTTAGTTGAGCTAATCGACCCCAGGACTTATACTTTGTAAGCCTAGTACTTATTCTATCGGTCTCTTTTGCCGAACCGCTAAGTTATGGGGACATAAACACACCAGCACAGGTTGTCAAGCGATGTTGGGGAGACAAACACAGACACACACACACATATATATATATATATATATATATACACGACGGGCTTCTTTCAGTTTCCGTCTACCAAATCCACTCACAAGGCTTTGGTCGGCCCGAGGCTATAGTAGAAGACACTTGCCCAGGGTGCCATGCAGTGGGACTGAACCCAGAACCATGTGGTTGGTAAGCAAGCTACTTGCCACATAGCCACACCTGCTTTTTTTTGTGTGGTCAAGCTACCTGATAGTGGTTCTTCCGTTGGCTCGTTAGCTTGTGGTTATTGTTGTATTCACATCAGGATCGTTGAGGAAGCTTGTGACTTTAACAAAAGACAATGATATCACTTCTACATTCCTGTTGTGTTTTGATGTGATTCGAAGTGTGATTGAATGGGTTATTATTAGTACTTTTTGCTTTCTGTTTATAAGTGTTTGGGTTTTATGTTCACTGTTTCTATGTTTTTATAGTTTGTTTTGTATAAGATCACTCGATATTAATCCGCGGTTTGATTTGAGTGTTTGTCTATCGTGTTTCAGTTGTAACCATCTCGCTTTTATTAATATTACTTTTGCCTGACATATTTGTCGGATTAAACTTTTCTATATCTCATCCTTTTTAAGATGGTATGAAGTAATTTGAGGGAGATTTAGCTGCTAAATATAGTAAGATGAGCGACCGTGAATAGGTTTATTTGTTGGTTCATTTTCTTCTTTTACTGCCATTGATTGTGTTACTGGTGCGTTGATTTTATCGCTAATGGTATTTCTGTTACTCTTATTGATTTTATTTCATTCCTAGTTGTAGAAACCAAAGAAAAAATGCTATTTTGCCTTTTCGTTATTGAAAATAAAACAAAACTAATTAAAGGAAACCCTACTTTATCCGAAGTAAACTATATTTGTTGAAATTAAATAAATTGGCCACAGGAGAAGACCATCTGAAATACTATACACTTCTTGCTAACAAGTTTAGTGCTGTAATCTGTGTCCGTTTTTGCCTTCTGCTTTTCTCTCTCTCCCTTTCTTTCGAATAGTTGACCTGTCAATTTCTATTGTTGCCTTGGAAGATTCTTTATATTTCATTGTCTTCTTCCTTCTGATGTTCTCGTTGCTGTTTAGCCCTAGGTCAACCCTGATCGCAGACTTATAATCAAAAGTGTTCAAGCTATACCCAAACCGTCTTCTTTTTGTTTGTTCTTTTTTTTCTTTTTTGAGAATATGTAGAACTATATTATCCATCTTCGTTATCATTACTTTTTTAAGATGACATACTATGATTTGAGTAAAATTTGGCTGCTACTTCTGTCATTTTAAATGACTACATGGAAAATACCTTGGTTGGATGGGGTTTAGTGCTGTTTATGTGACTCTTAGTTAATATTAATTGCGAGCAAGGACACAATATTTCGTTTTACAACCATAATATACAACCGAGTATATTAAAGGTTTAAAATCAATAATATGTATTGCTTTTATGCTAGAAGGGCGATGTTTTCATTTTTAAGTTCATATCCACAGGTTTTCTATAGAGTCAAGAACCAGCACTGGAAGTTACAGTACTTCACATACGAATACGTTTATGAAATTTTCAGTGCTGATTCTTAGCTCTATAGAAAATATGCTGAGATTAAAATTTAATTAGTTAAATAAATCGAGCAAAATGGCTCCAGCCAGGAAGAAACGTCGACTCTGCTCATCGAGAACTAAACTGCAATGTATGACGATCAAGCTGTTAAACTTAATTTTGTCCTCTTACACCCTGAGACGTGAAAACACGTGGCCAAGTAAATAAAGCGTATGGCTCCTGATTTTGAGTTCGATTCCTGGATCGGCTGGCGCATCGTTTTTTCTTTTTTTTTCTTTTTTTTTGCAAGGCAAAACTTGAAATGAATTGCAGTAACACCTACGGAATTAACCCTGCGATTGTTGCTGTCCTGTTGGAAAGGAGACTTGTACGCTCAACCGTAAAAATACGGGTCAATTCCAGCCTGATGAACCTGTAGTCTCGATACTAGTGTTCTGAGTTCGAATGCCATAGCCTTTAAATTGCAATATTGATATACATCACCTTGTGCAGGACCAGTTCAATAGACTACATACATTCTTCCAATAAAAGTATTAGAATCTTCAAACTAAACTTTGCTTTTCGTTCCGCTGGGATAGATACCAGTCGAGTACAGAGGTCGAGTTAATTGACAAAACCTTTATATAT
>NC_068984.1:22930901-22934819 GCF_001194135.2 Octopus bimaculoides
TGTGTGTGTGTGTGTGTGTGTGTGTGTGTGTGTGTGTGTGTATGTGTGTGTGTGTGTGTGTTCTTGGCGCTATTCGTTCGTTCATTGTTGCTGAAATTGTTCTTGTTGCTGTGCTTGTTTATAGCAGTTATTGCTGTTTAAATTGTTCAACATGATGGTGGTTTCAACGACGATGATGATGATGATCATGACGATGATGCTGATGATGATGATGATGATGATGAGGGGGAGGAGAGGAGGAGGAGGAGGAGGAGGAGGGTCATCATCATCATGATCGAGACGATGATGACTACAAAAGTGACGACAACACCACCACCACCATCACGATGATGATGATAACAGAGAGAAGGTGGAGGATCAACATTATTATTATCATTAACCGCCCTACCATCCACTGAATCATCATCAATACTTCCCCTACTCCGATTATGCTCAATGCCATCTGCGAGCCAACGAAGAAAACTCAATGTACTCAATCGTCTCTTTTAGAAATAACAGCCAAATCTTTAAACCACATTCTATTTTTCCAAAAAAAAACACAAAAACCACGTTGGAAAAGAGCGGCATGATTATGGCTGGAATACATTTGACCATAGGTCTTACTTGAAGAGGACTGATTTGGGTTCGAACAGCCACAACATTTTTGTTGTTATCGCCATCGTCAGTGCTATTACAGTCAGCATTATTATTACCGGTATCGTCGGCGTAGTTTGGTTGATCGCTGATTCTAGAGTTGCTGTTGTTGTTTGTCAGTTTCGGAATTTAAACTGATATAACGTAGATGTGCTAGACGACCGTGCGGAATTAGAAAATTACTATTTTTAAATCTCACAGATCGTATCGTATAGCCAGCTGGAGACGATGTCTCTTGGGGCTAAATTACAGCAACATTCGTCCTAGACCGGGACTGCCATGTTATGTTGGCAAACAATCTTTACTCCAAAGTACTGTTGCTGAATATCTCACGTTGTGAGATTTAAAAATCGTAATTTTTTAATTTATAAAACTATAAACTATATAAAACTATAAGACTATAATTTGAAAACTATATATTTCGAACGGGAATTTGGCAGCGCCACCTCTAGCCGAACAATTATTCTGTGCTGATGAAGGGAAATAACCCGGAAATCGCGATACACAGCTATTGTTTTGAGCTGAGTGGGGGTGCTAGATTCCCTTGTTCGAAAATGTAAGGACACAGATCGTGTCGTATAGCCATCTGGAGACGATGTTGACAAACAATCTTTATTACAACCGTGCGGAATGACAACCAAATTGCTGGCCTCCAAAGATTTTACAATGATTTCTGATTTAGGCACAAGGCCAACAATTTTGAAGGGAAAAGTTTAGTCGATACGACTAACCGCAATGCTTTACCGTTACGCGCGCGCGCGTGCGTTCACACACGCGCACACACACGCACACACAAGGAAACAGACTAGCTAACCTGTATTAGAATATATTTTGTGGTGAAATGTTTATTTTCCATATAGATGACACTAAGGTGCAAAGAGCTAAAGAACGAAGAGTGGTACCATCTGATTAAGTAGGCCCCTGGTGTATAGAAGGAAGAGGGCAGTGGATAGGACCGAACTCCGGGATATAGAAGTTTTGACAGAATGTGGGTCGAGGAGGGCATCAGCAGCACTTGCCGTGAGGGAGCGATCTGATGGGAACCCGTCAGTTAAAGAGACGAGAGAGGGATACAACCCACAGGCGGTTATTTTTAATAAGAGATTAGGATTAGGGTTATCCCCGTCACCATCATCATCATCATCATCATCATCATCGTGTATCCGACACGGTCGAAAGCTTTGCTGATCTTGAACGCAATGACATAACTTTCACCAAATTTCTCTAAGGTGTAGCTCAGTGGTAAGTGACATAAGAGATTCGATCTTCAACAGATCGTTACGTAAGTCATGCTAGTTGTCTTTATGGATGAAGAGAAAGTGATGTTGCTTTTAATATCTGTTGTCTTTACTTCTGTGATATTGGAAATGAGTACGAAAGGGAGATAGTTGTAAGAGTCAAAGAGGCTTACATTTCTTGGTGATAACACACACTGTAGAGTATTTTCTAATACTGGTAAATATCTTTGTAAAGAAAGAAAGAATTGAAGAGTGTAACGAGTATAAGGTCGAACTCTGCGGTGCATGGGTTGAGGGAGACGATAAGGACATCATCAGAGACTATGGTCTTGTTTGTTTGAAACGAGTATTCTGATTTGGGTGATAATCTTGTAGGAGTTGTGGTACTAGGTAAGAGCCATACAGTTATTAGGGGTAAATAGTTTTCATTGTTGGTTCTTTTTGATTTTGCTTTTGTTTTTTAGTTTGTTTGGTATTGCTTGAATAACTGTAATGCAGTTATGTGTAGGTAACATGGGGGTTTGGGACAACGAGTTTGTGTTATGCGCTAAATATGGAAGGATGTACTCACCCACATAGCTGTTTTTGAGGGAATGAAGCACATGTGCTGCAAGCGGTAGTTAGCATAGAATCGATGGAACTGCAATCAGTCAGTTGGATTACGGTAGGAGGGAGCAGGTAGCAGAAGAGTATTGTGAATGCATACATTCTTAACGCCGTAGGTGGCTCGTTTTTCAACATTTTTGTAACAATGAGAAGATTGGATCAAACATTTCAGGCTCTTATTGCAATTGTCGTCTTTTCGGTTACTTTTTATGGCGATGATACCAGAATTTTTCAAACATAGACTAAAAAATAAACAATTGATTTAGAAGATGAAATATTAGTTGATTACATCAACCACAGTATTTTACTATTATTATTTTATGGAGACCCAAGTATTTAAATTCAGAACGGTAAGTTTCTGCTACTGATTGTCCTAAAAGCAGAAATTAGTATGGCCATAACTATTGTTTATAATTTGTGATTAACTGAGGTGTCACAAATAAAATTACGAAGGGGTGCTTGTCAATTAAATGATTTGATCTGAGCTCGGGTATTGAAACTAAAATGATTGCAGCGTAAAAGACATATTAACCATTCAGAAACCCACAAAGACTGTTAACCTCCTTTAATCATTCATTTGTTATATGGTGTCGAAATTTTCATCACTCGAACTTTGACCTGGTCAGTGACAACGTTACAATGTAAATTAAGTTAATATGTTATGTGTGAGTCAGGACAGCGAACTGACAGAATCGTTGCCAAGGCCAAGCAAAGTGCTTAGCGACATTTCGTCCGTCTTTACGTTCTGGGTTCAAATTCCGCCGAGTTTGTCTTTGCTTTTATTCCTTTCGAAGTCGATAAAATAAGTACCACTTGAGCATTAGGGTTGATGGAAGGGACTTATCCACTCTACCCATTCCATATTACAGGCCTTGTGCAAAAATTTGAAACCAATATGTTGTTGTACTTTTCGTTGCTCAAAACTGTGACCTGGTTAACAGTGAAGTTAACAGTCTTAATGTTCAAGTGAAATTAACTGTCTTTCTGTGTCTTTGAATGGCTAACATGTCTTCCACAAGTAATTTTATTCTGTTGAAGTTATCTGTTTTCACACATGTCAAACTGGTTATGACATAATTTCAGTTTTGTGATTATGAAGGAAGTTTCTGTTTGCTTTCTCATTATATATTAGATTATGGCACACTTCTGATTCCTGAAGATTGCTTTACCATTTTCCCATTTCAAAATCGGGAAAATGGTAAACTGATTGTATGTTTTGTTCGTTTGCATTCAACAAAATAAGATAAATTGTAAAGACTACACGTAACAGAAGAGACAAATTATTCCATCACTAACATTAAGTTACATCCTTGATAAAGACTTATATAATTCCACAAACTATGCATAAAAAAAAATAAGATACGCGAAACTTCACAACCATGTATACGCGTCCAAAATATATACAGATGTGCATTTTGATATATATATATATATATATATA
>NC_068984.1:22935457-22937635 GCF_001194135.2 Octopus bimaculoides
AATAAACAAAAGATTCAACATACCAAAACGAGCACCCCATGTATCCGGCCTAGCATATAGAAGATTGTTTATCTATATATATTTATGTAAAAGGCGGGCTCTTTTTGAATTGCACTTCGGTACACGTGTTTATACCGGAATAAGTACTAGGCTTACAAAGAATAAGTCCTGGGGTCGATGTGTTCGACTAAACGTGATGCTCCAGCATGGCCGCAGCCAAATAACTGAAACAAGTAAAAGAATATACAAATTGAGTTGGCAAGAAAGTCATTTCGGCTTTTTAGTGTAAAATAAAAGTCATTTTATTTTCATACAAAGAATGAACTTTAATCAATTATATATTTTCCATTTTGTTCCGTGACCTTTTGCCATCTTTCTGGCAAGTGTGATTTCAGATCATTATCATTATTGAAATTTTTTACCATTTAAATTATTTTGCAGACTTCGAAATAAATGGTAATTTGATGGCGCAAGGTCAGGGTTGACAGTAAACATCTGATTTGATCTAGTTCCTTGGAAGCAGCTCAAAATACATAACACCTTTGTAATCCTACCAAATTGACAGCATGACCTTTGTTGATGCAACTCAGCTTTCGATGTGGTTTATGCTGGTTCATTACGCTTGGACCATGACCGTTTTCGATTGACGTTATTGTAGACAATCCATTTTTCATCACCAGTGATGATTCGTTTGAAAAATAGGTCGATTTCATTGCGTTTGAGATGCTTATCGCAAATATTGATTCATTGTATTAAATGAATCTCCTTCAATTTATGTTGAACCCAAATATCGAGCTTCTTAACGAGTCCAAGATATTTTAAGGGATTTTCAATTGTTGTGCGTGATACATTTTACCTCTCTGCAATCTGTCGCACAGTTATTTGACAATCAGATTCAATTACGGCTTTGATTCGGTCATCATCAGCTTCAATAGGTCGACCAGAACGTTGGTCATCTTTGAGTGAAAAATCTCTAGAACGAAATTTTTAAAACCATTTCTGACATGTGCGTTCTGTTAAGCAATCAACACCATAAACTTCAGATATCTCTTTGTGAGACTCAACTGCTTTCTTGCCTTTACGGAAATAAAAAGACAAAATATGGTGAAAATGTTCATTTTTGCATTCCATGTTAAAATTGACACAGCTGTCAACAAAATTACGCGCAATTTGCTTCTAAAGTAAGCTAAAAGTAACGGCTATCAAAAGTCGAAAGGAAAAATATCACAACATTGACAAAAGTCATTCAAAAATGTCGTAACACTATTTGCGAAAAACGAAATTACTTTCTTGCCAACCCAATATATATGGAGTGTCGGACCCGAAGATATAGTAAAACACACTTGCCCAAAGTGCTGCACAGTTGGACTGAACCCGAAACCACTTGGTTGCAAAGCGAGTTTATTAACCACACAGCCATGCCTGTGCATGCTAATGAGATGATATAGTTAACAAGTTAATATATAAAATTACCCATTGATGGATACTCTCAATAAACAAATACCAAACTGTTTATTCTATCT
Organism: Octopus bimaculoides; assembly: GCF_001194135.2. Lineage (NCBI taxonomy): Eukaryota > Metazoa > Mollusca > Cephalopoda > Octopoda > Octopodidae > Octopus > Octopus bimaculoides. The sequence continues at coordinate 22,936,981 of NC_068984.1, forward strand.
ATCACGTTTCACTTCTGTTAGACAAATGATGTATCGATTGGTTGACACACAAGACTAAATAACAATGTTGTCGCTGAGTGACAGACAGAAAACAATTGGCTTCAGAGATTCAACGATACAACACCTCTATAATACCGGTCTTATGCCTACGCAAAAAGAAGTCATTATCTTTTATTTCGTATCATAAAACCGAAAGAAAAAAATATTGACAGCTACATTCACACAGAATCTATAATAAATTGAACAGTGAATTTATGAAACAAACTTTGAAAAATAAGCACCAGTTTTATGAGACCCCATAGTTCGAAGAAACAATCGTGATTTTTATCATTTCAGGCACACATATGTATACATACATACAGCGAACTTATACACATAAACTTATATGCACACAAACTTACATATACGTATACACATATCTATGCATACATATGCACATAATCAAACATATATATTCTTAAACAAATAAAAATGTTATATATATACGCATACATACAATTACATACATACACACACACACATACATATGTACATATATATGCACACACACACACAAACATAACATACACATAACATTTATACAAATATATACATACATATATGTATACATATATATATATATATATATATATATATATATATATATATATATATA
>NC_068984.1:22938134-22938784 GCF_001194135.2 Octopus bimaculoides
TATATATTAAAGTTGCTATAGAAAAATTATGAGATAGAGGTTATGCAACCGTCTAAGGGATAAATGTATCCGTGAGCAATACTGGTGTATTACCTCACTATGTATAGGCCTTGCTATAAGGTTAACAGTAGTTGGTAATTTAAATAGTAAAACCGTGGTTTGATATATTGAGATAAGAAGAGAAATTGAGCAACAATTAAGAATTAGAAGTTGATCATTGGTATTAAAAGGTCATAGCTTAATTGTAGTTCAAGAACATTTACAGCTGTTTCAGTTTGTTATTTCGAAGGAAATTTACATTTAACTCGTTCCATTTAACAAATATCGTCAGAATGATTTAGAGTTTATCGTAGGAATATAGATAGGAGGAAAAAGGAAATGAAAAGAAAAAGGAAAAAAAGAAAATGTTGCAATAAGTGGGGAAAATGACTAGTTGACCGGCGGTGTTAGTCGAAGGAGTTACACTTGGTAGTAATATCCGGTGTTGTCAATTGTAATATTAACGCTGTTTGTGACCGCTAGATAATTCCACATGCTTATGTATATATGTAAACATACATATATATGCATATGCATGTGTGTATGCGTGTGTATGTGTGTGTGTGTGTGTGTGTGTGTGTGTGTGTGTGTGTGTGTGTGTGTGTGTGTGT
>NC_068984.1:22938831-22944439 GCF_001194135.2 Octopus bimaculoides
ATATATATATATATATATATATATATATATATATATATACATATATATATATGGGTTTTTTTTGCCAAATAAGCACATCGCACAAATATTTGTTCTTCCCTTCTTCTTTATTGTTGTGTTTATTTGAGTTTGCTTTTTCTGAAATCTTTTCTCACACATCCTGTGGCCTCTTCAGTAAAAGATTTCAGACAAAAGACACTAAAATAAGAACAATAATAAAGCGGAAGTGAAGAACGACTATATAATGCGTGTGTTTATTTGGTAAAAAAAAATGACCATCCCGAAATATAACTATATATATATATATATGGTGGTTGTCTACTCCTAAAACAGAGTTTGACCACCTCCTGCACCTACACCTTAGCCCTTTCATGGCGTCTGATGTGGCTTTTTAAACCAGACAGTGTTTTGAAAAAACACCCACACAGATTGCACCTCTGATTTGCACTACCAATACCTGCAAGTAAGTTCTGCTCATTGTGGATCCTAACATGTCTTTTAAGACCCCCATTGGATTTGCAAACCCTCTGGCACACACCACATTCAAACGTGTGCACAGACATATAATCAGAATAGCTGGATGAGGTTTGTTTTCCATATCTATATATATATATATATATGCGCGCATACTTTTCACATATCCATATTTAGTTTAATATTATCTGAGCAATAGCATTATAGCATGCTTTACAAAGCTCCTCCACCAGTATCGACTACCATATGTTATCATACAGTAAGAATTCTCCTTTCACTGGATATACATGTATCCGCATGATTCATACGAAAAACTAATAATGCAATAAGATGGAATGAAGGGGCAATAATCCTGATCACTACAATAGTTTTGTGCATTAGTATCGGCTGGTAATTGCTGAGTGTTTCACATATTTTACACGTTATTGCATTAACATGATCCAGCAATAACTGTGTACCAGCACGTCTTCGAGGGGGCTGGTTGAGAGGTGTGTGTGTGCACTGCACACACACACACACACACACACCCCCCTATATATAATTGCACTTCATATATATATAAAAGATACGAAATAATTTTATTCTCAAACGAAGGATAATGCTAATGATATAGCAAGAACAGGATAAACTATCCGTATTTTGGAGAAAAATCTGTCGGTGGCCAGCCATGAGACTCGAACTCACATCCCTGTGATTACGCGTCAAATACTTTGCCATTAAGCTAAACTATCCTAACGAGACAAATACTTCTACAAATTTAGGATATATGAATCTAGCTTTATTTATTGACTTTTAATATATTTCTCTTATAGCGTCTTATAAGGCTAGATTACAGTCTATTACAGTTTATCTCTGACACTAGGCAGGGTCAATGTGAATGGGACACAGTTTACATCCGGCATCTCAATCTGACCCTCTCTTAATCCACTCCTGTCTTTTTCTGTTGCTGAGAAATTCTAAAAAAAAATCCTGAAAATCCATATATATTCATGAATACAAACGCGCATGCATATACATATACATACATATACATACATATACATACATATACATACATATACATGCCTGCGGACATAAATAAATATAGATATAAGTACATACTTAACTGTATAGATGAGCGGCAGGATATGTACAAATATACGTGGGTCAAATTAATGGCTAATTGAACTTAGTTCATAGTAAAAGATTGCAATTGTATAATTCATTACTCTACAAATGATCGTGATTAATTATTCATGCAGTTTGGGTACAAGTATCATCAAAAACACTTGCTCAATGTACCACAGTAGAACTACGTGACTGTGAATCAAATTTCCGAACAACCTAATCGTGCCTTCGTCCATATGCAGACGTCCATACATCACCGATATACACGCAGAAGATAGAATTACAGAGTAAAATACATAAACAGGAAAATCCCATAGTTTTATCGGTATAAATATTTATGCTACTGTCAATGAATTTTTGTGATGCTCTGTAGAGCCTGGATTCTTCAATAAATCTTACAGAAATAATTTGCTTTGTTGAAATTGAAAAGAGAATCCGCAAATAAAATGAAAAGCAAGCAAAAGAAGCATACAAAGAGGAAGTAAAAAGTTCGAAATGATGCATTATTCAAGAAAATTGATGTAAATTTAATTAAACTTCTAAATTATTTATGATATTTGCTATACAGACTACTTTGTTGTTGCTTATTCTCGTATTTGTTCTTTGTTTTGTTTTGTTTTGTTTTCTTTCTTTTTCTTTCCGTTCAGAAATTTTGAATGGTAAAGAAAATCAAAGACTATCACTCGATACATTATATAATGTACATCGCTTGTCTTTGTATTTTATAGTTATCTGTTTATTTATTTTATTAATTCATTTGTTCCAATATTTATTTATTTATTTATTCTTGATTTGACTTTGCTCTGTTGGAAGACATTTTGATATTTCCTTCCTTTGTCCTCTGTAGATAGACATTCTGATATTTGTTTGCCTTCTTGGTAAATTATCTCATCGGCAACTTCATTTGAAGATACTATTGGAGACAACTGGCATTTTAGTTCGCTAGAAAGTGTCTGCTTAAAAAAACAAATTGGTAAACAAATATACCTCTGTGTGTGTGTGTGTGTGTGTGTGTGTGTGTGTGTGAAGGCGCATGGCCTAGAGATTAGAGTGTTTGCTTGCCCACCTAGCCAGCTGGGTTGCAACATTCAAAAACTACAATAATGCGAAGAAGCGCATTGTGTACCGCGATGTATAACAACAGCCGATAGTCTGGTCGATAGAATTATACAATGATACACACACACACACACACACACACACACATACATATATGCTGAGACCCCCTTCGGTCATGACTGACCATGAGATTGCACCTAGAAAGTTATCCTCTCAGGCACAAGTCCGGGCAAGGTTGTTTATGGAAAACCAGCAGTCGCCCATGCATACCAGCCCCACTCTCTCCAAGCCACTGATGTTATCCAAGGGAAAGGCGAAGGCCGATACAGCTTGGCACCAGTGACGTAGCAACTCATTTCTACAGCTGAGTGGACTGGAGCAACGTGAAATAAAGTGTCTTGCTCAAGAACACAATACGAAGCCCGGTCCACATTTCGAACTCACAACCTCACGATCGTAAGCTCGACGCTCTTACCACTGAGCCATGCGCCTTCACTCATACATATATATATATCTATATATATATACACATACATATATATAAATATACATACATACATATATGTATATATATTTATACACATACATACATACATACATACATACATGCATACATACACACATATACACACACACACACATAGATTCTTATAGTCTGTTAGATGTATACTGCCAATAAAATCACGCGCACTGGTTGTTTTTCACTTCAGTTTTATTAACAATCAATTATATGATCAACTGACCAATTGTTTTATCGATTAGTCTGACAAAATTTTTCGCCACGGGTTTTATTAGCAGTATAACCCTTCCAAAGTACATCAGTTCTGATATTGATGCCGTTTTTCTGCTTAAACTGTTACATCTTGCAGGAAAGATGTAGTCAGGAATATTCCAGGAGGTTGATGTTCTAAGGAGAAAGAACTGCATGTAATGGCTAGTGAGGAGACATAGGAGAGATGAATGCAACAGTGATGACAGTACTGGAGATAGGCGAATGGTTCGGGAGTGTATGAGTGCAAAAAGTCCATAACTATTCCTCCGAAGAATAGACAGGCTCCGTAGTGTTTTTGTATGTCAAATTCATTCACAAAGCATTGTCCACTTGGGGTTGATACAGAAAAGGCTTGTCTAAGGTGAGGCGCAGTGGAAATGAACCTGAAACCACGTGGTTGCACATACAGCCATGGTTAGCTTGTGTGTATATGTGTGTGTATGTTTGTGTGAGTGTGCGTGTACGTGTGTGCATGTATGTATGTATGTAGGTAGGTTGGTAGGTAGGTAGGTAGGTAGGTAGGTAGGTAGGTAGGTAGGTATACAGGGTGCGAGGTATATTAGAGGACGCTTAATTATCAGTATATTACTTTCTTCAAACCATTTAAAAGATTTTATTGATTTTTTTTTTTCAAATCGCTCATGACAGATAAAATGCTAACACAAGAAATGAAAGGATATACGGTCACTGTTGTCATATGTGCGGAACACAGCAATGTAGAAATTGCCAACTTTATAATTGCCGCAAGATCATTTGTACACAAAGTCTGAATGAGAATGTCTCAATTCTATCCAAGAGAAAAATAATATCTAATTGTTTATGTCCAGCAATTAGCCCAACGGGTTCAAAACACTAACGATGATGATCCTGGAAAAATCAATGAAGATCATCGCCAAAGAACTTCAGATGTCGAAGTGGACAATCAGAACTGTGGTGCACAAGGACATTCGATAGAAGTCGTATGTACAGAACAGAGCCCGATTCATGTCCATCTCTCTCTCTCTCTCTCTCTCTCTCTCTCTCTCTCTCTCTCTCTCTCTCTCTCTCTCTCTCTCTCTCTCTCTCTCTCTCTCTCTCTCTCCTAGTCCAGCAATGTACTCCCCCTTCTCTACATTGTGTATACCCCCTTAACAATGTTTTATCAACAAATTCTTCCAACAATCATCTTTTTTACACGAGTTGAGAAATGCAATAGAAAAATTATAATTAATTTGTTTACAAGAAATCTATAATATTGCCAACATTATCACTGATTGCATCTACTATGCGGGAAAGTTTTAAATGTTGCACCTCAGATCATTTGGCAAATCTTACGACTATCTGTCTTCACCGTCCTACTCCAACACTGTCCTCCATATTCTTCTGTTTTGTGAATTGCATTTCCCGCTCTATTATTGAGATTTCAATTTTTAGCCGAATGAAGCATTTTTGCTTAATTTGTTCAGATTATGTGCGGCGTTCTCAGGTTTAAGCTCTCTAGACGATCTCCTGGCTAGTATAATATGTCCACCCGGCCGCGGTTAAACTGCACATACTACAAATACTATACCTCAATACTACGAATAATCGTTCATAAATACCATATTTGTAGACTTCATTGTTTAGATCCAGAAACTGTTTGAGCTTTAAACTTCTACAAAATTCAAGGTGACCTTTCTTCTGAGTACGCATATTCTACACGGTACCCAGAGCTATTCGAATATTCTGAAACAAATACGGAGCACAGAAACATTCTAAATATATCGCTAATTTCACACACTATTCACCTTGTTCATTAGTAATTCTAAACCACAACCGACAAGACACATAATAAGCAACGGGAATCACTACAAATCATAGGTTTCTTGGAACTAAAAATAACTCCATTTTAACTGCTAATGGAAGCGGAAGTCATAATTTCAGAAATTTCTTTCACTACGAGAACACTATCCTTATTGATCGACTTTAGCGACATCTACTTTTGCTTAGCTCTATCATCTTGGAGAGGCTGGAAATCACTCAACCTGCTGAACACAACTGGGACTTTGAACAAACCTTACGATATATATGTATATATAGATACGTTGTGTATATACGCGCGTGTGTGCAAACATGTATGCATCATATATATATGTGTGTGTGTGTGTGTGTGTGTGTGTATAACTGCAAACATTGCAAATTGTTGTTTATATTAATTATATATATATATATATATAT
>NC_068984.1:22947268-22948139 GCF_001194135.2 Octopus bimaculoides
ATGTATGTATGTGTGTGTGTATGTATACATAGACGTGTATGTGAAATTGCGAGGCCTAGTGGTTAGATTATTGAACTCGTGATTGCAAGATCATAATTTCGATTCCCAGACCGGGCGCTGTGAATGTTTATTGAGCGAAAACACCTAAAGCTCCACGGGGCTCCGGCAGGGGATGGTGACGAACCCTGCTATACTTTTTCACCACAACTTTCTCTCACTCTTACTTCCTGTTTCTGTTGTGCCTGTAATTCAAAGGGTCAGCCTTGTCACACTGTGTCACGCCGAATACCCCCGAGAACTACGTTAAGGGTACACGTGTCTGTGGAGTGCTCAGCCACTTGCACGTTAATTTCATGAGCAGGCTGTTCTGTTGATCGGAATCAGCTGGAACCCTCGACGTCGTAAGCGACGGAGTGCCAACAACAACATGTATGTATGTGTGTGTGTATGTATACATAGACGTGTATGTGAAATTGCGAGGCCTAGTGGTTAGATTATTGAACTCGTGATTGCAAGATCATAATTTCGATTCCCAGACCGGCGGTGCATTATGCTCTTGAGCAAAGTACTTCATTTTTATCCATTTTCTTCGTCCCTATAATGTGAAGGGATGCAGGGACAGAATCTTCAGGCACCATCTACATAAGGTCCTAGCAGAAGTAAATGAATGACAGTCTCTCTCTTTCTCTTTCTCTTTACGTCTCTTTCTCACTACATCTCTCTCTCAACTTCTCTCTCTCTTTCTTCTCTCTTTCTTCTCTCTTTCTTCTCTCTCTCTTTCTTCTCTCTCTCTCTTTCTTCTCTCTTTCTTCTCTCTCTCTTTCTTCTCTCTCTCTCTTTCTTCTCTCTTTCTTCTCTCTCTCTCTCTTTC
>NC_068984.1:22948882-22962261 GCF_001194135.2 Octopus bimaculoides
ATACATTTCTAAATCTCTCAGAGAGATTTATGCAGTACTGATGCGATAAAGTAGTTGTATGCTGTCAACTTAATGTGACAGTCCCATGAAGGGAATAATACTACTGCTATTTAGCCCTAGGAAGCAGCACCGCTTCCTGTCGGCCTTGACACATTTCCTGTGTCCTTATGTTTACAAGTGGGAGACAAGCACCTCCAATTAGCTAAGCCTGCATCCAGAGACATGTTTCTGAGTCTTTGCTCGTCATCAGTCTGGAGTAGCAATGGCCTGCTAGTTGGAGATGCCTGTCAAGCTCTCGTAAACCTATAATAATTCTAGTGAAACACATTCACTGATTTCAGAAATATCAGTGAATGTGTTTCACTAGAATTATTATATGTTGGGCCATTTCTTACCCACCACAAGGGAAGCAGAGAAGGGATATAGTCGATTATACAGACCAACAATGATTGCTTTGTATTCCACTGGACTTCAAGAAGAATGAAATGAAAGCAGGGTAAAGTAAATCCCTTAATGGTATCTAATCTGTCGCTAAATATTCTACCATTGCTTCATTTCAAATGTTTTGTTGTTTTTAATACAGCGTAATGTTGTAAGTAGAGCTGCAACGGAATTTCATTGCATCGTTTAAAAAAAAACTTGAAATGAGAGATAAGTGGGTGGTGTTACAATAAAAAGGAGAAAAAATTCTATTTCGAAAGCTGCTTCTTAGAGTTTTGAGCTGCGGACTTCGATTTAGTAGCTTTAGTGTTTTTTTTTATTATTCTTTTTTCACTTTCGGTGATTTTGGTTCGACTTGTGGGAGTGGTTTCTTCTGAATATTTTTGGGGTTTTTAACCGATTTCTCTGGAACTTTGTCATGACTCTTAGCTTTCGAGTTCTTTGAACTAGATTTCTTTGTAGAATCTTTTGAAACAGATTTTAGTGTATACAAAAGACTGGCTCGTTTCAGGTTTTTTGGTAAGAGAGATTTTCTTTTAGATGAAATAACTCTTTTGGTTTTCGTTTGATGTGGAGTATTTGCTTTACCAATTTCTCTTGATTTCGTTTTAGCAGTAGATTTGCTGGTTCCTAGGGATTTAGTAAATGTCAAGTTCATATCATCTAAAGTAGACTGCCCACTTTTGGTAAGTACTTGTTTCATGTGGGTCTTTTTATTAGCCTTCACATTGCTGTTACCGTTACTTTTAGATTTGGATTTCTGTGAAGACTTCAGTTTAAAGTAACCTGTTCCTATCGTGCCAGTCACTAAAATAGCCACACAGTCCTCAACCATATTCGCCAACGCTTTTATCACTTGCGTGTTGACGAACTTCGAATTTGAACTCACTTCAAAAGTCGAATGGATATAATTTAATATCGCTCACAATGAAACACCATTCCGCGAAATTCTACTATTGGTTACCGTCATAACCATTGAACGTTATTTCGGGTGTTTGGCACCAGGTTTCGGTTCTTTACAGGTCGGACTTTTCGTTGGCGTTGTGTTTCTAGATACAGAAGCTGGTGGATGGCGCCGTGAGCGTTTTTCTCCAGCTGGTTTTATCAAATTGTTAGTGTTAACAGCTTGAACTGAAGCTTTTGCAGAAGTTCCTTCGCCGGTGTAGCATTCATTTCCAGTATCCATGATTAGTTTACAACTCCTAAATAGAAGAAAGCTTGACCAAGAGAGAAAAAAACACGGCAACAAAGTTAGTCTTTAAAATATCGTGCACATCAGGCTTCCACTTACAAAAGATCCAAAATTTGAGTCTGTTTGATAAATGCCTCAAGTTGTACTTCATGGATGACGAATAAATTGTTCGAAGAAAAGAAAGAAACCGACACTGGAAATTCAGAAACAGCAAGGTATAAACGGCGTCAACACTAGCTGAACGTGGATCCCTTGACCAAGTTTGCATACATGTGGCTGATAACATCATAAGACTTGAAAGGCAGCTCCTTGATCAGCATTCCTTATCTGATAACCTAAAATACATGCTCTAAGAAGTCGCACGACTCTACCACAACATATCATCAGATGAAAGGGTAAGCTTATATGAGCAGAAGACCATGCATGGATACGTTAATAAAAAGTTCCGAGATGATAGTTCCATTGATCATGAAAGCGGTCTATCATGGACCAACAACCGGATTACAACTTCCCACTTTGAAGGATATGCTATTGCAATCCAAGAACAGGAAATATCAACCAAATACCTGATGCACAAAAGAGACATAGATGCAGTAAAATTAGACAACCTATGCAGAATTTGTGGAGTTAACACCGAAGATATCACCCGCATCATAAACAGTTGTCCGAAATTGTTATCACGGTATTATCTACCGATGAAACATGATGCTGTGGCTTGGACATTGTATATTGAGATCCGTCGAAAGGATAACCCCGAGCGCGCACACACGCACACACTCACAAATTTATCTGTAATATCTCTTTTCGATTGCTATGAGGTCAAAACTACATATTTACCGAACCAAATAACAAGAGTAAAGGAACATATAAAAGAAAGCAACATGGCGTGCTACACGAATGTTAAACAATCAGAAATCTGATAAGAACAAGGAGAGAATATGAAAATAATTGCAACTCAAGTTTTATTACAAGTAAGACAAAAGAAATACTTGAGAATGAATAGAATTAACCCTTAGGAGACGATAGGGCCGATCCATCGGCCGAAAAGTCTAATAACGAAGAAGATTGTATTAGTTCATTCAATTTCCTACAAGAATATATATAAGTTTTATATATGTAATGTAATTACTTTATCCTTTATAATTGTTTTTGAAAAATAAATGCATGCCCTCTGTCGAGCTTGTGAAAAGGGTTCCGTCTTCTTGGCACTGAAACTCCGAATGAGGCTCCGTCTCCAAAGGATTAAAAGAAAGACCTGATAATTTTGCCTTATTTTCTGGAGTTGTCAGACAATGATATATCGGTAAAGGTGGCAAAATATTTCTAATATACGAAACAGAATGAGATGTATGTCGATGAGACCTAAAAATAATCTATTCAAATATTCACAAAAACCTAGATGAAAACTCAGAAAAGGAATGAGTAAGACAAAAGAAATGGTGTACTACACAAATAACGAAACAAGAAATTAACAGATAAACTATTTATTTCATATCATCAAAACATTTTGAAGTTGAAACCGTAATTGGATTCCGAAGCCTCTGATATGACCGAAAAGCATAGCAGTGGAGTGGATGCATTCGGTCTTTTAATAATAATTTCAAATGAAAGCAATCAAATTTTTAATCACAGCTTTATAATATTGATATTGGTTTTAGAAATTAAAATCAATAACATGTACGGAATTGAATATTCCTGCGGATTTCAATTAATATTCTTATTTAGAAAATAAAAGCATGACAAATATAAATAAAACGAAAACTAAATATTTCTGATTAGATAGTAAAATCTAGTAAGGTAAGCTGGAATGGTAAATTGTACAAGTCTTAACACTTTTATGTTGTTCAATCCCTGAGATTCTGAGTAAACACAGCTAGTCGTTGTACTATTAAGTTAGATATGGCCTCGTCAAATATAGGCCGCAGATCATTTAAGTATATTTGTGTGTGTATGTATGTGTGTGTATGTATGTGTGTTATGTATGTGTGTGTGTGTGAAAGTGTGTGCGCGCCTACACATACATATCCGTGTACATAGATGCACACGCACACGCACGCACATACTCGCTCGCACATTGAACCTCCCTGAGAACTACGTTATGGGTACACGTGTCAGTGGAGTGCTCAGCCACTTGCACGTTAATTTCACGCGTAGGCTGTTCCGTTGATCGGATCGGATCTAGTCTTTTTCATTCGCAAAATGAGCCCCCTTTGATTCTGCTTAGATTGCTTTCAATTTTGGTGTATCGACGCGACTCTGAATTTTTGATTGCGATCAACCAATTACTTTATCTCGTAAATTAAAGAATCTGATGTTATTTGGAATTAAAGTTGGGAAATCTGGCTAATTTTAGCATTAACAGCTTGTGTGTTTGTGTGCACGCGCGCGTGTGTGTTTGTGTGCACGCGCGCGCGTGTGTGTGTGTGTGTGTGTGCACGCGCGCGTGTGTGTGTGCGTGTATAATTTAACGCAAAATTGGAGAAAGCAGGTGTCGACTTGTATGTTAAAATCTTGGTAAGCAAGAGAGAACGTATAGTAAGTAAACTTATATTAACATCTTAAAAGTTCGTATTGTCGGGAAAATCGACCGTTAATGAATTCTCTGAAGTATATTTTTCTAATTCACCAAACTCAGATATACGCCACATTATCGCTTTTACGAAAGGCATATAAAAGAAGTGTAATTAGAGGAACCTTAAACTGATCAATAAGCGTCCAAAACAGTTTGTAAATCAAAGGCATAGCTCCTGACAAAACCTGGAAATAGTCCAGTTAAGTTTTGAATCCAGCGACTGCTTTTAATGATTCAACGAGAAACGCAAGTTCACACGCTTAAATGTTATGACAATGGAATCACTTCGCACTTGTCGCTTATCACACGGAAAAAGCTTTACGTTTTGCAACATTGTTTTCCATGTATATATATATGTGTATATATATATATATAAGAACATGTACATGTAACATTGTTCTTCGTATGAGAATGAATAAATCACACACGTTTTCAATTTATTTCATTTATTCATTTTCTCTTTCAATTACCAAAACTCATTTTATTGCTTTTCTATACTTCCAGTCAGTTTCATAAGATATTGTCAACAGCTAGCAATAATAATTTTTCTCCTGCTTCGCTAGTAATTTCATTTACAATATTCATTACTTTTGAAGCAACTTATAAACACGTTAGCAAATTTAAAATTTTCGTAGTAATGCATTTTTAAGATTTAGGAATAAGACTAAAGTTTCAAGAATTGTCCTTTAGAATTGGAGTTAGGAAGTATAGTCAGACTAAAGATTTCGTGTTTACAGATGGACCTGTAGCCAAAAGATACATTTAAAAGTTAAATAAATATAAAGTTTAATACTAGTGATTCACGTTAGAGTTAGAGAGAAAGCGAAGATTATGTCTAAGCCTAACATTCAGCATTTGAATTAAGTTGAGGGTTTAAGTCAACTTTTTAAAGGCTGTTTTTAGAGTTATATTTTCGTGTTAAGCCGTTATACGATGGTTGTCCATCAAGTAATGCGAAAGTAGGCATAACTGTTTAAGTAACTGACATAGGTCATTAGACTTGCACTTGCTGAGAGAGTAACTCTTCCTCCATAGTAACACTTCTTTCTGTTTTCTTCATTGCAAGCAAATAATGGGCTCCAATCAGACGCAACGAGGAGCACAGATTGTCCGACATCCAAGAAAACTTTAGGGTGTTTACTAAAGCGACAACATTGACAAGGAGAATGTTCACAAATGGATAAAGAAGTTTAAAGAAGTTTAAGATAGTATTGAAGACTAACTATGCAGTGGATGCCCAACAACTTCAACCACTGAAATGAATCACCGGCGAGTGGACGAATTGATTCGCGTAGGCAGATGAGTGACGACCTGTGAGCTTGGTGAGTGGTCACAATGCAATACAGAAGATGATAGAAAACTTTGGGTATCAGAAAGTGTATACCGATTTGAAAGAGTGAAGGCTGAAAGTATACTGGGATCTTTTGGGAATGTTTGAAGCCAATGAAGATTTATTTATTTATTTATTTCGATTTCGATTTCGAGATAAGGGATGAAACGTGAGTAGATTATGATCCGAAAACTAACGCTCAGTTCATAGAACAACTTCACATGTCTTCTTCAAGGCCTGAATTGTTGAAGAGCTTGCGATTGATACAGATAGTGACTGCTTTTTGTAAATAATAAGGGCATCATACTCTTTGACTTTCAGTACCGTGTACAATGAGGGGTACATTGAGACACTCAAAAACCCCTTTACAATGAAGAGACCGAACAAGAATCTCAAAACGAGCCACGTTAACCATGACTGGCAACAAATCGAGCGGTCAGAAAATTGGGCTGATCAGTGGCACAGCCTGGATCTGGTGCGCTCCAACTTCCACCTATTCTGTCTAATAAAACATCACTGAAAAACAAAAGAACAAAACAGAACAGAAGTGGATAAAGCGGAAGCGTGATGAATAATGTTTTAGAACCGAATGAGAGGGAAGGGAGATAAGCAAGATGAGTGTAAGTGGGTTTAAGAATCGATTTAAATAGTATTGAGATGCTGTTATGTGCGTGTTTATTTAGGAATGCATATGTGTACATGCGTGCGTTTGTACGTATTGTTATGAAAAGTAAAGATGGATGTTACATATTACTAAGTGGCTAGTGTGAACAAGATATAATACAGTGTGTGTGAGGGGGTGTGTAGAGACGGAGTTGAAGTGCACAAGTATATCTTTATCGGTGTGTGTAGATTTGAAGAGGCAATGCTGTGTTATTAAAGGAAAGCAATGAGCTTACTTATTCTAGATGGATGGGCAGTATTAAACTGGAAAATTTATTGTTGTTCACGATGCAGACGAGATAGAAAACAGTGGCGCAGACAGCGAGTAGGCATGGTCACGAAACTAAAAGTGACAAGCTGTATATAGAGTGTCCAATAGAATTCTCTAAAGCGATCGACCATTCGCCGACCAGCTTCTTTTATATATTGTGTTGAGTCAAACGTTTTGCGATATTTTGGTATCATATTTGCTTTGTTTGTCAAGTTACGATAAAAGTAGCCATGCATTCAAAGTAAGAGCCATCGTGTTGCACCGTCTGAATCCACCCTTTTGCCAGTTCTTTGATCCCACTCTGATATTCAAGGCGAAGAATTCATTCACTGAAGCTTCTACCTCCTCTTATTTGACGAAACATCGCGAGCACAGGAAGTGAGCCATGGATCGGAGCAAGTAATAATTCGAGTGAGATATTTTTCCGCATTCATAACGTGTATAAGCAGTGGTTAAGCAAGGATCACCTTCCAGAGCCTTTCGCCAAAGATGGACGTGTCAAACACAAAGTGATGCTCTACATTTGGTGAAATTGTGAGGGGATAATTCACTAGGAGTTTGTTCCGGGTGGTCGAACCATCGATGCCAACCTGTACTCCAAACAGCTGGAGCGGCAAAAATACCCGGCATCGGTTAATAGAAAGCGAACTCTTCTGCAGCAAGACAACGCATGACTTCATACCGATCGAACGACCCATAATAAATTCCAGGAACTTGAAGAAATCGAACTGATGCCACAGCCAGCATATAGTCTGGACCCAGTTCCCTAGGATTATTACCTGTTCCGATCCATGGCTCACTTCCTGCGCTCGCGACACTTCATCAACCAAGAGGAGGTGAAAGCTTAAGTGAAGGAGTTCTTTGCCTCGATTAACAAGAACTGGTATCATTGTGGGGATCAAAGAACTTGTAGAAATGTGGCTTCAGACAGTGCAGCACAATGACCTACACTTTCAATGCTGGGCTGCTTTTGTTGTAACTATTACAAAACACAATCAGCATATTCACACGTATTCACAGATATTGCACGCAATGGAAGGTTACTTGCGTTTCAACAAGACTCAGCAACTTCTAATATACCCCCTATAACCCAAGAATGGATACCAGACAATCGTCACCATCATATAACAAGACTCTTGTGGCCTCCAAACTCACCAGGTTTATATCCTATGGACTATAACGTTTGGAGCGTTGTTAAAAGGGAGACTAATCGACATCTTCACAATACTATAACTTCATTGAAGACCAAAATAGTTCAGGTAATCTCCGAAATGAATAAGAACGATTTCGTGCGAGATTGTCGACGATTTAGGCCCTGCATTGAAGTAGTCACCGACTTTCAAGGCGAATTCCTAGAATACTCTTATAGAAAAGCTTATCGAGAGCGTGTACACAATTTTCTCTTAAAATACGTTTGGTATTTGCTAGTTAAGGGTTGCTTTATTAAATTACCAAATGTTTCCTCAAATAAATAAATAAATAAATAAACGGATGGATGGATGGATGGATTGATGGATGGATGGATGGATGGATGGATGGATGGATGGATAAATGGATGGATGGATGGATGGATTGATGAATGGATGGATGGATGGATGGATGGATGGATGGGTATCGAAAGCGATCAAAAGCCGTTCCCGACCCATAGGCTTGTAATGGCGATCTCCTGGATTCTGTGACGAATATAATGCCCCCTAGATGGGACGCCGGTCCGTCACAGGATTACTCATATTTACCAGCTGAGTGGACGGAAACAATGTGAAATGAAATGTTTTGCTCAAGAACACAATGCATCGGCCGGTCTGGGAATCGAAACCATAACCTTACGATCATAAGTGCAGCATCCAAACCATTAAGTCACACACCACCACATAGATACATACATATGTGTCGTGAGTCTGATTGTGGGTCCTGGTTCGGGAGTTCCAGAGTTTTGAGAAATGTGGGACCACTTTTTAGTCACTATTGTTTGCATATCTATTCGGACCTGGATAGCAGCATCTGCCAGGGTCCTAGTCATTGAGTTAATTAGCATATCATGGAATTGCCTCTGGCAAAAGGTCATTTACAGACGCCTCAACGGATTCAGGACAGATGACGCCCTTCAGCATTTTAGCAACTCATCAACGATAAGTTAAGTCTATGAAAATCTTGTATCCTGATGATTACTGTGCAGGTGATACTTGTCGGACCAGAGCAATCCAAGTTTGAAAAGTGACGGAATGAGACTAGCTCTGCACAAAGCATACCCACAATGATAATATTCAAATTTCAGGTTCCTTAACAAACCAAGACACCAGCACCAACACCATCACACTTTCTTCATAAGTCCAGTGGCGATAGGGAAAGAGGCGATATGGATAAGTAATGGATGCAACTGAAAATCTTCAACTTTGACTCTGTAGTCAGGCAGCCGCAAGGCGATGGCGGCAGTCTAATGATTGAAACGAGACAAAATTAAAAGCTACATACATACATACATACATACGTACGTACGTGCGTGCGTACGTGCGTGCGTGCGTGCGTGCGTGGAGTATATCCAGCAACGTCGATATCACGATCTTATGGCTTCTGTACCTGTAAGCATTTCATAGAAGCTATTGATCCACAGTTATTTATTTTAGAGCCAAATTACATGTGTGTTCTTTTATAGAATTCCTTGTTTCACTATAATATATTGCGTAAAACATATTCCTCTCAACGTTTATTGTAATTACTTAAGTAAGCTGTTTACTATTACTCTATATAAAAAGTAATTAACTATATTATTGCCGAGCTGTAGAAAGGGCTACGAAAGTTATAGAGTTAAGATTACTTCACAAGAAAGTTTCGGTCCCGCTACATGAGACTTTGGCAGGTGTCTTTTGATGTAGCCTTCGATTGACCTCTTTTTCTTCTTTCTGTTTTTTTTTAATTACATTTCATACACGGAAAACGTGCAGAGAATCGTAGGAACTATTCACAGATGGTAGTATTCATACCTCCCCTGGTTTAACATACCTGCTCGACCCATGGGTTCCTTTAGCAGAACCAGTTCTGTTGCAAATATTAAGTTAAGGACTAAGACTTGAGGATAACTTTTTCCCTTTGTTCAAGCTATTTCACAGAGAGGGTCATTTCAACAGCATTATAGCCTCACTCCACCGCCCGAAGCAAAACAATGCATCAGAGCCTATAGTATTTATTTATCTAAATCAAACCATAGCATACTTAGATTGTCATTGGGTCTCTATATCCATGGTGTCGCCAAACATCTTCCCATTTTGCTCGTTCCTTAAGACAGCAGTGCTCTGAAGCCGTGAAGACGTGTGTTTGTGTGTACCAGTGTAAATGAGTATATCACTATTTGATGGAGATCGATAGTTATACATAGCTATTTGATGGAGATCGATAAAACATGTATGGAACAGGAATAATTACCGAGTTTAACTTTGACGTTGTTGCCCCAACATGGCCACAGTCCAATAAGTGAAACGAGTAAAAGAACAAAAAATGTGTAAATTATTGAATCGCTTTAATTGTATATTAACAAGGAAGGTAACTCAGTGAGCACGTTAGATGTCAAGGGATATAACTATAAAACCAAGGGGAACAACTACAGATCAACTATAATACTGCCAGTAATTTATTAGTAATATGGTCAGTAGATTAGAGACATAATCCAAAATATATTTCTCCATTGATTTCGAAATTCTTTTGAGTTGTCCTGTAACATGTGTATTTTTTTTAGATATGACTTCTTTTATTGCCTTCAGTTTCGATACCTTATGATTTCAAATTTACTAATAAATCATATATATATATTATTATTCATCTATTATTCCTTTTACTAATATTTTTTTTTGATAACACATCCTAACTTAACTACCAACAGACATGGACTTTTCCTTCTGTGTTAATGGTTGCTTCATGATTATCACAACGGGCATATTTACAACAAATCTTAAAATACCATATATATTATATTTGACTTACATCACAAGCCATGAGCAAATTTGTACAGGGCATTCAAGTGATTTGCATGAGATGTTGAAGAGCAAGAAGCCCTCAATGCCTTTTGCAGAACCTGTGATTTATAAAGAACAACAAGATCATACTATAAACTGCTACTTTTTTAATATTTTTAATTTATGATTTTTCTTTAAAACAAAAACACAGGTTTGAAATCATATACATCAGCTTAGATTCTGTGCCTAGACCTGTATCACATAATTAAATAATGTCAGAGATAACCCTTTTCAGCCGAGCTCAACTCTATTAAAGATGAAATAGATATTGATGAAGTTAAACTCACTGGGAGAATTGGACTTTCGTCAGGTTCCAAATACAAACCAAAAGAGAGTATGGATCCAATTCTTTTTACAAGTTAAAATTTAAGAGACCATCTGCGAGATTTAGAATTGAGAAAGAAATCAGTCGAGGTTTCCCACGCTTATTTGAAGAAAATACAACAGTACATTACTATAGATCAAGGAATTTCAACTTAGTTGTTCATTTCAAAGTGGATTCTTCTATGACATTAATGAACTTCTTGCAAGTTTATCTAAATGTATGGTATGAAAATGGAAAATATTTATAGATTCATCACTATAAATATTTTCCATTTTCATACCATACATTTAGATAAACTTGCAAGGAGTTCATTAATATCATAGAAGAATCCACTTTGAAAGGTTCTAAAAATTTTGAAATTTTTTTTTGCTTATGACCTTAACAAATATCTTCCTTTAGTGAAGTTTAATGTAAAGAAGTAATAAAACTACTGGAATTGATAAGGGAATTGATTAAGTATTAATTCTTTCAGAAATTAATGATGACCATTCTTTTCTATTGTAATCCTAAAGCTTAGAGAGCTGCAGTTCTTAATGAATCTTGCTCACATATTCATTAACATAGCAATTACTTTAAGATTTTTTCATATATTCCACTGGCAATCGCGGTATTAAATTGCACTGAAAAGGTCTCCATGTTAAAATAAGATTCTTTTAAGTGCACTGAATAATCAACGGGGATAGTTACATATTACCATTATGGAATAAGATACCTTTTAAACTTAAAGAAAGGCTGCAAGCTGGCAGAATTGTTAACACATCAGATAAAATATTTAGCAGTTTTTCTTCTGGCTCTTTATGTTCTGAATTCAAATCCTGACGATTTGAACTCAGAACGTAAAAACTTTGTTTTTCATTCCTTTGAAATCGATAAAACAAAGTAACAGTCAGGTATTGGGGGGTCTTTCGATTTGACTTGCTCCCTCCTTTCAAAATTGCTGGCTTTGAACCCGGCTTCACATTCAGGGGAAATGTTGTGATCTCAGTTTAATACACCATAGAAACAGAGTACCTGGCAATATGAGAGCTAGGGCTCAAGAAAATATTTTTAGAAAGATGTAGGAAGACCGAGAAATAGTTGGTTGAGCAACATAAAGGAATATACATAGACGAAGATGCTGGAAATCGTAAGATTAACAGATAATCAAGAAATATAGAGGGAGGAAACTGAAATTTATAGTGTATCTTTACAGTCTCTCTAGACTATAGATTTAGATTAATTAGATAATTAATTTTTTTTTTAAAAAACGGATAAAATAATTTGCTAATCGTTCCAGTTTTTTAACATTCTGAGTTCTGACCCCCAAAACCCGTCAAGTGCTGAAGTCAATGGTATCACCTAAACCCTTCCCCTCAAAATTACTGGCCATGTATCCAAGTCAGAAACTATTGTTATGATCATCGTCTAAGAATAAGCTGGTAAGTTGATAGCACATCAGACAAAATGCTTCGGCAGAATTTTTTCCAACTCTTTACATTCTGAGTTCAAATCACACCAAAGTCAACTTTACCTTTCATCCTTTCCAGGTTGTTACAATAAGTACCAGTTGAGTTCTGGGGGTGATAAATTTCAGGCCTTGTGCCTATACTAGAAAGGATTATTATAATCTAAGAATGCTGAAGGTGTAGTAATTTAAACTAAATACACTAACATAGCTTATTAAACACCATAAACATTTATTTACCCCTTTCTATTATATTTTAAACTAACTAAAAAGCCACATTCAGTGCAGACTTTTAAGCTAGCTCCAGCAGAGGGGTAATTGGACCTACAGCCCAAAACTAAAGAAGAAAGTAATAATAAAGCATTTATTGGTATCCTAGCATCTCAGATTTATATCACAGAGTATCACATTTGGAGAATTTTGTATCAGTGTGACATTTGGAAATCACTGTAAAGCAGCAGGATAAACAATATTTTTGGTTTTACCATTTGGCATGAGTAGGAAGAGATTGTTGCCATTTCCAAATCTGGAACAACCAACATAGAGCTAACCATGGGAAAAGCAGTTCTGCATGAGGTGAAGTTCAACAATTTTGAATGGTTGTCCTTGACTCTTGTTAATTGACATTGCAAAACAAACTCTTTCTGGAAATTGAAGTCTCTTGAATTCAAAGGGCATGTCTGCTAGAATCAGTGGAATTCTTGAAATAAACACATTTTCTCCCTATCTTTGTCCAGTGAGGATTGTTGCTTCCAAAAGATGTGGATGCATTTGCCTGACAATCAGTCTTGTTCCATTGCACAGCTTTGGGGGATCCAGATTTTTTAAAAGCATGATTGGAACTCCTTTCTTCAATGTCAGTTTGTGAGAAGGCATTCCAGGAAGATCCAAAGAGTTGAGAAACTCAATAGTTAGTATTATAATAGATAAATAGATAGATAGATAGATAGATAGATAGATAGATAGATAGATAGATAGATAGATAGATAGATAGATTCAGGCGAATATGGTACTTAAATTTAGGCACCAGAATTTAGTATGGTATTATCCATACAGTTTCAAAATAGGGTGATTAAAATCAAAATAAGCAACAAGGATATCCAGAGGGTATCTTTGTTGCTTATTTTGATATAT
>NC_068984.1:22963023-22970964 GCF_001194135.2 Octopus bimaculoides
TAACTCTATTTCTGAAAACCAGTGGATAGATTCCACTGAAATTAGATAAATAACCTTCGAGCAGATAGTCAGCAGCGCCGCCTGGCTAGGGCTTGGCTGCTCTGCATTGACAAGGGGCAACACCCTGAAACTAGTCTGCAGATGCCAAACCAGCAGGGGGACACTGCTGACCTCCCCTGTTCGAAGGTTATAAAGGACACAGGTTTCGTGTGTCACATAGCTAGCTAGAGGCGATGGCTTCTTGGAGCTAATTCACGGCAGCTTTCGTCCTAATTTTGGGACTGCCATGTTGGCTTGGCGATAACTATTAATTTCCAGTACCGCTGCCGTAGTCTCCTTTAGAGAGACTTAGAAATATTAATAACTCTATATATATATATATATTGTGGTTTTGCGTCTGTACTTGTCCCCCCATCACCGCTTGTACCAGGCATAAAAAAAGACGGAACTGGTGTCAATTTGTTCGATTAAAATTTTTCAAGGTGGTGCCCCAGCGTGGTCGCAGTCTGATTACTGGAAAAGATGAAAGAACTACTGAATTCCTTCGTAAAACTTTAAGATGAGGGAGGTAACTCTTGTTCACCTATCTCAGTAACGCTATGACTCTGAAACCTCTCGCGGTCGCTTTACCTGCTAGAAATAGCAACCCAAATGCTTTTAAATCAGATCCTAATGCTGGATGTTCAAGAAACAAATACAGGGCAGGTTTTCAATCCCGGGATTATCTTGATTCCAAAAAGGTGTAATATGTCTATGTAAAGGAAATGTAGACTGAGATACAGAGGTTCCAGACGGACAGACACAATTTCGCTTTTATTAATACAGAAGAGAAAAATTCTTTCTAGTATAATATAAATTTGACGTGATGGGAGAGGGACTAGTTGATTACATCAACTCCAGTTCTCAACAGATACTAAATTTATCGACCCAGAAAGGATAAAAGGCAAAGACGACTTCACCGGAATTTGAACTCAGAACGAAAAACCGAAAGAACTATCGTTAAGAATTCTTCCGGCGTGCAAATGATTCTTACAGCTCGCCGACTTTTTTTAAGAGAGAAAAATTTCTTAAGAATATTGTTCTCATAATTACCTCCCCTGGCTGCTTTGAAGCATCAATCGCTTCTGCTTCTGCTTCTGCTTGTGGTTCCATTCTAAAAACAAAAACAATAAGAACTGAATTTTAACGTATGTCATATGCTTCAGGGGTAAGTATATTTATGTTTATTTATTTATTATATAATTCGTTACAAAGAAAAATTGCTTGAATTATTATGATTGTCTTAGATGGAGTACGTAATAATTGTCATAGAGTTCTTGCATGTTTCGTACAAGTATCGAGCCATTTCACTCCGATTACATCGCTAACACCCTGAGAAAGCCCAAAATCGTAACAGTTACCTACAATCTTTCGGGCAATATACTTACGAATATATAACCGTGGGCTTACAACGAACTCGAGTTTTCGATTCGGTTGACATTGCTTCGTTTTGTCTTCTCACTAATAACATTGTGAAGGCATGGGTGCCTCAACCACACGCTACGCCTTTTTTTATAAATCAGAATCATCATAACACATATACACACAACACCTGGCAAACATCATGTAAAACATTAAAGTCGTGACATGTGCGCGCACGCATGTTTAGGCGCAGGCGTGACTGTGTGGTAAGAAGTTAGCTTCACAACCACATGGTTCTGGGTTCAGTCCCACTGCGTGGCACCTTGGGCTAATGCCTTCTACTATAGCTTCAGGCCGACCAAAGCCTTGTGTATACATGTATATATTTGTGTGTGTGGTATTATATATAGGCGTTCCTATACAATGGAGGCTGAAATTATCTAGTAAACTAAAAATTGTGATTTCTTCGGGTGTGTATGTTTAAGCATAGTAAATAATGATTCTGAAAAAAAAATGGAAGGAAGAGAGGATATTATTTAGTCACCTACAACCCATTCACCTTTCACAAAGGTCATCAGTTTTAACTTCCTTTTTTTTTTTTAAGAAGTACGTTTTAAAAAGTTCAGTATAATTTTGAAAAATGGTGAAGTCAGATGTTTAAAACATAAATCTGAACAAAAATATCAAAAGAAAATGAACACTGAAAAATTACAAAAGAAGTGGGGTGGGTGTAAAATTTCCATTTTTTTAAAAATCTTTTCTTGTAATGATTGTTGTCTGTGATGCTTAAAGTATGGAACATCATCATCATTCTCATCATTTAGCATCTAGTTTCTATGCTGGCATGAGTTGGACGGTTTGATTGTAACTGGTAAGCTGGAGAGCTGCACCTGGTTCTAATCTGATTTGGCATGGTTTCTGCAGCTGGATGCCCTTCCTAACACTAACCACTCCAAGAGTGTAATTGGTGCCTTTTACATGCCACTGGCATGGCTGCCAGTTATGTGACACCAGCATTGGCCACAACTACGCTTTCACTTGGTTTGACGCGTCTTCTCAAGTACAACATATCACCAAAGATCTTAGCCACTTACCATTGCCTACATAAAGCCCCACATTCGAAGGGTGCTTTTTACATGCCACTGGCAAGAAATTACAGTTTTTTGCATTCTAGTTAATGTTCCAACTCTTTTCTGTAGGAACACAATATATATGTATTAATGTTTGTTTTATGTCAAGTTATAAATAAAAACACTTTAACTTTAAATTGAAGGGTTATTCAATACTTTTTAGTATAGAGGTTCATTGAACTTTTACAAAGAAATGGTTCACAAGTTGACAGTAACTTCGAAGTTTCAGCTTGCTCACTTTTGTCAGAATGTCTGTCAAAGGTGAACAAGTGGTGACCATGGAGGAGATGGGAATGGTAATGGTGATGGTGGTCTTAACTCTTGATGGAATCAGCAACAGTATCATGACATGATGTATGTCTTTGGCATCTTTTTTTTTTACCTAATGTAGCTCATTTCTCTCCAGGTCAGTTTCTTCCAGTGAGAACATATGTGTGTGGGGGGTGCATATGTACATGCATATGTGTGTGTGCATGTATGTGTTTGTGAGGGGGTAGAGAGGGAGAGAAGAAGAAGAAGGAGGAGAAGGAGAAGAAGAATAAACCCCCAAGTCCTAGTACTTCACTGTACTTTATTCGTGGATCCAAAAGCATTGACCTAAGAAATACAAGAGAAATATTAATGAATGCTAAGTTCTATAAAAGTTAGAGTTGCACGATGGTACAACATGCAATATTCTACAAAAACATGTCTGGCCATGAGGAAATATCTTTCTTGAAAACAGGTAAGGGTGTGCAACAGGAAAGGCTTCCAGCTGCAAAAAGTCTCTCTCAATAAACATTGTCTAGCCCATGCAAGCATGGATAAGTAAACATTAAAATGGATGATAATAATGATGATGATGATGATGATGACGGTGACAGTAACAATGATGACAACAACGAGGGGGATACAGTATTATCTAAAATCACATCTTTAAAGTTGGCGTTAGGAAGGGCATCCAGCTGTAGAAACTCTGCCAAATCAGACTGGAGCCTGGTGTTGCCATCCGGTTTCACCAGTCCTCAGTCAAATCGTCCAACCCATGCTAGCATGGAAAGCGGACGTTAAACGATGATGATGATGATGATGATCTTCTTTTTAAGAGTAATAAGGATTGATTTGAGGGAGACTTGACTGCTATTTCCAGCATGCCAAGTTAACACATAGAGACGCCCTTGTTGGTTCAATTACTTTTTCATTTATTTATTTATTTATTTATTTGTTTTTCTTGATTTTTTTATAAAAGGTTAATTACAATTTTATGTATTGAGGAGAATGGTGTTTTTGGTTTTCTTCAGTTTACCAAAATCAACCAGTTTGTTTTATCTTCATTAGCTTTCAGAAACACATTATCCTATTTAAATAAAACTAGGTCCCTGTTTTTATGTGCTGGCTACCCCTGTATAGAGACCATCCAGAGGATTATGGCTATAATTAATGAGTGCATCATTAGCCTACAGCACTGCCTTATTTGCATCTACCGAGGGCAACAGGAAACTGTTCCATGAAATAGTGGCCCAGTTATTTTCAGAGACTTCTGCTTTAGCTTTGACTTATTTTGTATGTGATAGGTGGAGTGCAACAGATATTACCACATTAAGACTTGAGCCAACGATGAAGCTTCTATGTGGTCACCAGAGAAGCTAAAAATAGCAGCCAAATCTGTCTGAGATTACACCACACTATCGTTTAAAAAATGGATATACAGGATAATATAGTTTAAGTTATACACTATGTCATTGAAAAAGGAAGGGGTGGTCATGACTGGAAATACCTTTGATTATAGGGCTTGACCAGTGGTTCTTAGCTTTTTTTATGTTGCAACCCCTGCTTTCAAGTGACTGTTTTGCCTAACGCCCACCAAAGTGGTGAATGAGGTATTACAACTAAACCAACTTAACATGGTTGATAATTTATAAATTTTACCCCAGATGATAAAAAAAATTAATAAACATATAGGCGCAGGAGTGGCTGTGTGGTAAGTAGCTTGCCTACCACCCACATGGTTCCGGGTTCAGTCCCACTGCGTGGCACCTTGGGCAAGTGTCTTCTACTATAGCCTCGGGTTGACCAAAGCCTTGTGAGTGGATTTGGTAGATGGAAACTGAAAGAAGCCCGTCGTATATATGTATATGTATATGTGTGTGTGTGTGTGTGTGTTTGTCCCCCCCCACCATCGCTTGACAACCGATGCTGGTGTATTTACGTAACTTAGTGGTTTGGCAATAAGAGACCAATAGAATAAGTACTAGGCTTACAAAGAATAAGTCCTGGGGTCGATTTTCTCAACTAAAGGTGGTGCTCCAGCATGGCTGCAGTCAAATGACTGAAACAAGTAAAAGAGTAAACACAAATTTTATAAATTTACTTTATACATTGCAAGTTAACGACTTTCCGGTGCCTGATGAGATCTCATTTTATTTCAATAATTATTACTAGCTTTGTCTCTTTTACTCTTTTACTTGATTCAGGCATTTTGCTGCAGCCATGCTGGAGCATTGCCTTTAGTCAAACAAATCGACCCCAGGACTCATTCTTTGTAAGCCTAGTACTTATTCTATCAGTCTGTTTTGCCAAACCTCTAAGTTACAAGTACATAAACACACCAGCATTGGTTGTCAAGCAATGATGGGGGGACAAACATAGACACACAAACATACACACACACACACACACACACACACACACATAGAATGGGCTTCTTTCAGTTTCCGTTTTCCAAATCTACTCACAAAGCTTTGGTCGGTCCAAGGCTATAGTAGAAGACCCTTGCCCAAGGCACCACACAGTGGGACTGAACCCGGAACCATGTGGTTGGTGAGCAAGCTACTTACCACGCAGCCAATATAATTACTGCTGGTGTTAGGAAGGGCATCCACCTGTAGAAACTCCGTCAGATCAGATTGGAGCCTGGTGCAGCCATCTGGTTCGCCAGTCCTCAGTCAAATCGTCCAACCCATGCTAGCATGGAAAGTGGACGTTAAACGATGATGATGATGACTACTATAGGCAAATTTAGTCTATTAATTACGTTACCTCACCATTCACCTCACTGCCCACTAAAGCCTAATGCCCCCTTCAGTATGTCCAATGCCCTTTTGGGGGCAGTACTGTCCATGTTGAGAACCTCTGATCTAGACCAATCATGAGCAATCTGAAGTCTGAAGGCTGCATGCAGCCCATGACATTCTGAATGGCCCACTTAAAAAGATTACTTGAATGCAGCTTGCTTCTCAAGAAGGGTTGCCCATGCCTGGTTGGGACAAACAGGACTGGTATAGGTTTGAACAATAACAACAACAACAGCAACAACATTAGACTCAGCAGGTGCATAATGTACTGGACTACAAAACACTACAGCATGATAGATACATTTAGATAAATAATTTAGGTCAACTTTGATTGATTAGACATTCTAGTAATGACCATCCCAGACACAGGGCACAGTGTGTCGCTTTGTGCTTTGTAAGACAAGGTAATTATGTGTCAGCAGTATATATAGCCATATACTACAATATCACTGTTTTAACATCTGGTGTGTGTGTGTGTGTATGTGTGTGTCTGTATCATCATCATTGTCATTTAACATCTGTTTTCTAGCCTGACATAGGTCGGATAGTTTGACAGAAATTGACGAACTACAGAACTTCAGTGTCTGCTTTGAGGTACCCATATCATTGTCGTCATCATCATTATCATCATCATCATTGTTTGTTAACATCCATATTCCATATTACCATGGAATTTTCATTACCGTTTCACATCCACTTTTCCATGCTTGCATGGATGAGACAGAATATGTTAAGACAAGTGATTCTACTGCATCTCTTGCATGTCCGTAGCATACATTATGTACTGCTTTTGGAGTTTATACCTGGTCCTTTTCTAGATACTGAGCCAGACCATTTCCCTGAAGGAGCCAGGGTTCAGTCATCTTTCCTACTTACTAAAACTTTAGTCGTACAGGATAACCTTAAAGTCACTCAATTCCAAGTTTTGTTCCCATGCCTGGAATTTCTTTAATTCCTTTACAGATTCCGCTAAGAGGACAAGGTCATCAACAGGCTACGTGTGTGTGTGTTAGCATTTTTAACATCTGCTATTTCCATGCTGGCATGGATGGGGTGAAATTTCTCAAGATCATATTCTACAGCCAGGAGCCCTTCGTGATTCCAACCCACACTTGGTTTGGAGTAGAATATCTTATTCACCATCTTCACATGCCGAATGATTGCCAAATGTTTTGTTTATGAAATATATAAACAACATCACTGTTGCTGATGTTGTGCCAATGCAAGGACACATGAAGAAAAAACAACACACACACACACACACACATACACACACACACACACACACACACGTACAAACACATAAGTACATGCAAGACGGTGGTGGTGTTGATG
This sequence comes from Octopus bimaculoides, assembly GCF_001194135.2. Lineage (NCBI taxonomy): Eukaryota > Metazoa > Mollusca > Cephalopoda > Octopoda > Octopodidae > Octopus > Octopus bimaculoides. Next base: position 22,969,943 of record NC_068984.1, read on the forward strand.
GAGAGCATTTGTGTGTGTGTGCATGTGTACACACAATAATTAAAATGTAATAACCTTACATCATGTTGCTGAATTTTACACACACACACACACATCTATATGTATATCCATCCAGCGACCTATATATTAGCCCTCTGCATTTTACTCTGTGAAACAGAAAGGTGCCCCCTCTCAAAGACTTTTTCAGAGAGGATTGAGGGCTTCAATAGCAGAGCCCTGAGAACTATCGAGACTACCAGACAGTACCATCATGTTTCCAACCAAGGACTGCATGCACACACATCAGGCCATAGCCTCCCACCTCATAGGTATCTGTCACACGCTCTTGTACAGATATGCCTTTTGTCTCCCACTAAATCATCCTACCAGGGCTTTACTCCCATTTGATGTAACAGGTACAGGCTGGAAGAGGTTTCACAGCAGGCCCTGCACCAGATGGCTGAACATGATTAAGGAAGATCTCCAGAGGCTCAATGTCATCTTGAAGGGTGCAGAGGGGGTGGCATGGGACTGCCAGTGATGGAGGGCACTGGCAGACCTGGTCAGCTCCATGCATGATGGTATCTCTGGGACCACTAACCTGGGACGACCCCAGTACGTGCCATCAAGCAAGAGTACGAAGCAAAAGCAAAAGAAGCAAGCAAGCAGTATATATATGGGTGCCACAAAGAATACATAGGGCAAACGAGCCTTACTCTCAGAGAAAGGATGACAGTCCACCGCCAACAATTGAGGGATCCCACCACAAGACAGATACCACTCAGTGGGCATTTAGATCTGTGTGCACAAAACAAGTCTCCCAAATTCCTAGTTTTCCCATTATACCAATGCTCAGACAACACCACTGACCAAACACGAATAAATAAGGAAAATAATCTTATTCAAAAATACAGACCACAGCTCAACATACTCTAACATAAGCCTCCTCCCCAGGTGCACGCCCAAAACAAAGACACACAGATACGCAAAATCACACACATCAATACAATGCAAACCTCCGACACGAACACACTTACACACAT
>NC_068984.1:22978327-22990987 GCF_001194135.2 Octopus bimaculoides
TAGTGCCTACGTGATAACTGTAACTGTAAACCTACTTTATGAACCACTCCATATATACATACATATATATATATATATATATATATATATATATATATATATATGTGTGTGTGTGTTGTATCTCTATATTAATGAATATATGTGTGTATGAATGTATGATGTATTTATTAATTAATTTACTTATGTATCTCCCTATTCGTCTGCTTGTTTGCTCTGCCACTGTTAAGATGAGCACAACACGCCAGACTCACATGAAAACCTCATGTTACATCTGTGAGGAAATACAGTCAGGTGCACTTCTATTGGTGAGGTTGGTCTTCATGTGTTTGTTTATGCCTGTGTGTGCATGTGTGTATACTTGTGTGCATGCACATATGTACATGAGTGTGTGTAAGTACATTTGTGCATCTGTGTGTGTGTGTGTGTGTGTGTGTGCATGTACGTGCATGTGTGATACCATATATTCACGATGTGAAATGAATTGTGGTTGAAGCATGTTGAGTAGGATTTTATTTGTAAATAAAGAATTATGATAGCAAACCCAATGTGTGTGGGAGGTGACTACTGTATGAGAATTGGTGGTGGTGGTGGTGGTGGTGGTGGTGGTGGATGCGGCGGCAGCAGCAGCAGCAGAGGTGGTAATGGCAGTGGAGGTGGCAGTGTTATTGTTGGTGGTAATGGTGCTGCTGTTGAAGACAGTTGTGATGATGATGATGATGAAGACGACGACGACGATGACGATGATGACAATAACAATAACAACAATGATGATTGAGTAAACCCAATAATTAAAGGCACTCCAACCATAACCATCACATCTCTTTAGAAATATTTATGGCTACATCACCCACTGTGTCTAGCTTTGTGTTTTTTTTAAGATGAAAAGATTATAATGGGGAATTTGACTGCTACTTCTAGCAGGATAGTTTTGACCATATGAAATACTTTCATTGTGGGGTCTGCTCCAACAAATGTTCATCTATGCAAACATATGTAGCATTATATCAATGCATATGAGGCTATATCAACATATGAAGGACTATAGCAATATATATAGGTTTATGTCAGTCCATGTGGGTTTATGCCAACACACTTTAGTCTATGTCTATACATTTAGATCTATATCAATCCATGTGAATTCATATCAAAACATGTAGATTTCTGCCAACAGATGTGGATTTTTGCCAGCCTTTAATATAGCAACTCTGTAAAAGTTTTCTATCATTAATTCCATGTGTCATGCTATTCTGGTGAATTCTTCTAATCCACGCCAAAATGCTGGAAACTCTGTTTTACAGACTCTGAGAAGAATCTCCAGAAACACATGTGTCTGTCTCAATACTTCCCACTCAAAAAACTGAGTGTCCCAAACCTTATCATTCAGTTACCTGGTCTTCATAATTTCCTGCTGCTTGTAGCTGAAATTAACCAAGATCCTACTATTTATGTAAGTGATTTTGGGATCTCACTGTCCCAGACTTGCTAGTTTATTCTAGACTATTTCAGAATAAACACAGCATGACAATCTAGGTGATAAGCAAATTTTTAATTCCTCTAATTTTGTATCTGATAATGATCATAATCTTTTAGGAAAGTGGGTTACACATCATTAGATGTACACCTGACTTTCCTATATTATATTAGGTATTGAACGGAACGCAGAACTCCAAACTGATCAACAACAACAATATTTATTTTTAGAGGTAAAATGGACAGCCTCCAATTGTCCGGTTTCTGAGTAGCCTCCTGTGTGGGAAAGTCTGTGTTACTGAGACGTCTGAATGTAGATGTACTGTCCCTTGAGTTGAATCGTTGGAGAGACAACTTGGTTCAACCACACTCAATGAGAGAGCTTGTTGAGACGCCTTGCTTGGTCGCTGTCTGGCATGGTAAGAGATAGAATAGAAGCGAGAACGCTTGGATATTGAAATCCACGCATGCGTGGTTAAAGGTGCAATAATGGTGACTATGCCTTTTTGGCGCCATATGACGTTACTACAATCTTATCCCTTTATGAGATACCACATATGGCTCACAAATATTGTTTTAGAAGCTTTCAAGAACTTTATTATTAGTGTTTTGTGTTCAAACTTCAACACTCTACAACCCATTTGTGGGTGGTTGTTACTTAACTTCAAGTCAACCACAATCAAACACACCTATGATAAAAAGCATTCTGTGCCCTTCCAACCATTTAGAGTATCTAGGACTACATTCTTTTACTCAATGGTTGAGAATGATTAAATGGAAATTTGGCTGTTATTTCTAGTAGCCAAGCAACTGCATAGAGTGTCTTCTCATTGGCTCACCCAAAGGGCAACTGTTACTATCTTTTAGATATTTATCTTGGTATTTAATGTCACATCAAGTTTGTTCCTATATCAATGACAGACTGCCATATACAAAAATGTCTTTAGCTATTCATGATGATATCCCATTTCCAATAGTAATGGTGCTGATGTTCATGACAGATTTAATAGAAGGGAGTGGATTTCAATGGCAACTCACAAGCTGAAGCTAATTTGGCGAGGATTGTCTCCACATTTGGCTTACAGATTTCTACCAAATGTCTTTTAGAGCAGAAAGTTCTAATAAGTTTCTTCAGCATGCATAGCATCTGATACTAGATAAGAGATCAATATTTAACATCCAGTTGCCAACATTGCATCATATACAGGGCCAGGGCACTTAACTCTCAAACAAGTCCTTCTGTAAGAACCCTGAAACCAAATGGGTTATGGAACTCATCAGTACAAGCTGATAGACATATCCTTTTACTTCAGTGCTACTCAAAATGGTAGTCTGTGGACCGGCGCCAGTCTGCGAGCCATCAGTTGCCGGTACGTGGCGAGTTTCTAGAAAAGAAAGAAACATTACAAAATGCTTATAAAATGCTTATGTAATATTGTATTATTTGTTAACAAAATAAATATAAGATTAAAAAATTGTCAACTTTTATTATATTCATTATATATATTACGGAGATGTACTTGCATAGTAAGTGACCTAATCTGAGATTGTGTGCTGGAACGAAAACAATTGCTGCATGGAAGGTGTTTATAAGCCATTTAAAATAACACAAAAACCGTTAGATTCACTTCAACATTTAAATTTAATTTGTCAAAATATTTTCGTCACATTGAGACCGCGACCTGTTCACTGACAAAATTCTGTGCTAACAGGTCACAGTCTCAAAGTGACAAAAATATTTTGACAAATTAAATTTAAATGTTGAAGTGAATCTAACGGTTTTTGTGTGTTATTTTAAATGGCTTATAAACACTTTCCACGCTGCAATTGATTACATATATTGTTTCCAGTATAAATTTATATTATTAAGAAATATCACCGGTCCCTGACACATTGGGAAAAAAAACTGCCAGTAAACCATATCAGATAGTTTGAGAAGCACTGCCTTATATCATGACTTGATCTGTAGGTACTCAGATTCTCAATGTAGACAAGAATGTTCATCAACTGGGATTGATTAATGATTCTGTCAATATAAAGGTTTAAGCAAAGATCTTAACAATTAAAGAGAGATGAGAAATACTTTCATGTTTGTCACAATCTGATCTTTTTCCATTGTCCTTGTTGTGGTGCACAGCAGAAACATCATTTAACTGACAGAGAATAAAACTAGATGACCATAATGCATTAAACATCTACCTGCACCTTTTTTGTAACCAGACTCCTCTCTCCTGGGACACATCCATTCCACTGGTAAGTAATGGAAAGTAATAACATTGTTGTATACTAGCACTGCCAACAAGCACAACCACTTTCACTATTATCACCACCAATCAGCATCATCAAAACAACCACCATCATTACCACCACCATCATTACCACCACCATCATTACTACCACCATCACCACTATCTTCACAACTTCAACTTCTATCATTGCCACCACTACTACCACAACTCATCCCACCCAACCCCACCACCATCACCACAACCACCATACAATCCCCCTTCTCTCTCTCTCTCTCTCTCTCTCTCTGTTATAGAATATGTGAATGTATGTACCTGTGTGTGTGTGTGTTTTATGAACCTATGTGAAAAAGTGGTCTTGACCATCAATGGAACAGACATGTCCTCAAATGTGTTCCAGCTTTGATCATCTCGTCTGTTGTTTTCTATATCAAACACTACTTTTCTTCATTTGTTCAATGCCTTTCTAAATTTAAGATTATCAGGTGTAATTTAGGGGCAGATTAGGTTACTATTTCTAGCAGGTTAAGTGGCCATATTGAGGCTCCCTCAGATGTACTCTTGGCTTTATCAGACGTACTTGATAAAGCCAATAGTACTTCTGAGGGAAATGGTCTATTAGTGAGGACTAGCTTTACTTAGTAAGTAGCCCTGTGCCACATAATCTATTAAGTAGGTCACATAATTATCACAGGTCTTAATTAGTTTGTAAGAATTTTCAGGGTAGGGGTAGTAAAGGTTTGGAGAGAGTATGGGGGTGTGAACCACTGGTCAATTTTTATGGAAAGTAGATTAAAGTTATCTTTTGCAAAGTGGGTGCTAGAGTACTTATAGTAATAAACCAAAAAAATGTTGATTAATTAATATTACATTCATTAATAGATGCATCTGTGGCATGTGTGGTAACTAGATTGTTTTCCAACCACTTGGTTCTGGGTTTGGTCCCACTGCAGTAAAATGTGAGAAATTTAATAAACATCGTTACTAGCATTGCCTTCTAGCACTTGTGCTGGTGGCACATTAGAAAATCATTCGAGCGAGGTCGTTGCCAGTGCCGCTGGACTGGCACCCATGCAGGTGGCATGTAAAAAACACCTTTTTGAGCGTGGCCGTTGCCAGTACCGTGTGACTGGCCCTCGTGCCGGTGGCACGTAAAAGCACCCACTACACTCTCAGAGTGGTTGGCGTTAGGAAGGGCATCCAGCTGTAGAAACTCTGCCAGATCAGATTGGAGCCTGGTGCAGACTTCTGGCTGCCAGTCCTCAGTCAAATCATCCAACCCATGCTAGCATGGAAAGCGGACATTAAACGATTATGATGATGATGATGATCAGGACCAAAATTAGTGAGTAGCATTATACTCAAGTATAAAGAAAAAACATTAGTGGAGGTAGAGAAAGAGGAGTCAGATTGTATTCATGACTGGATTGTATTCTTTCCCAGTCACTGCACTTCCATCATATTAGTTGCCCACATTTCATAGTTATAAGAACCATCTTAACACTATAACCAAGCAAAACAATGCACAAGGGCCTATAGCATTTATTTATTGAGAGCATCCCACTGCATACATAGATTAGCGTTGGACCCACAAGGCCTGATTGGCCTCCAGACAGCTGCCCTGTGTACCCTTACCTGAAGACAGTATAGACTGGCATACAATAAACATTTAATCTAATGATATAGAATTTTAATTTAATGTTGCTTCTGCTGGTGGCAATGATGGTGGCAGCTGTGTGTAGCATTTCATTATCCAATGTGTCTTTCTGATTTCTTGTTTTTGAGATGGCAGAGTGCATTTTGAGGGAGACTATTTCTAGCTTGTGCAGTAACTACATAGAAACTCCTTTATTAGCTCATAAAGGCACAGTTGAGTGGAGAATATGCAACAGCATCAGTTATTGTTTTCTATGAGTGTCTTAGGAACATTTGCAGAACAGAAGCTGCTATTGTAGAGGTAAGTGAGGACATCAGCCAGAAATTGAAAGGTTTTTGACTTTTGACTTCTGAGCTTGTAACCCAACACCTCAACCACTCATTCAACATATCCTTCCTCTGCATAACTCACATTGTTACAGAGAAGCAGCATACTGGTACAATGACACAATGGTACCGTATGTTTGACGTCATAGATCTATAGTTTACCAACATGTCAATTAGACATTCTACATGTTTCTTCTCTCTATCATCTATAAATGGCATGAAACAACTATGTTTGTAGGTCACAAGTTCAAAGTTTGCCACAGATTTCAAAATCATAAATTTGCAACAGTTTACTCTAAACATATTTCCTGTTTTGTTTTTTGTTTTTTTAAAGATGTCTTTGAAAAAGCATAAATGTCACGCAATTGTACGATCTTCCCCTTGTTATTTTATTATCACAATGTGTTGTGTGCCTAATGAAAGAAGCTTTTATTAACCCTAACTCTTCCTCATATTTGTATTCTAAAAAAAAGACATCAAGCTGAATTGAACTGAAAAAAATCTATAGAAGTACTTGTTTATTCACAGTATTTAGAGAAAGTCAGTGGAAAACTGAAAAAGAAAGAAAAGAGAATAAATAAATGACAGAGCTGAACAAAGAGTGAAGGAGAAGGTATAGCTTTAAATGTTTACTTTTCTCGCTGAAGTTTTAAACATAACAAACAATCAAACATATTGTTAGACTAAACACCTCTCACTTTGGTGAAGGCTGCAGGCATGAAACTTGTTAGTGCAGAAAATTCAGTTTGTTATTTGCAGTGTAGTCAGAGAAGTGATTGATGGAATAGGAATAAATTGTTCTAGTCTTTTAGTTTTGCATGCCTTAGTTCTAACGTCCTGTTGAAATATTACTGAATATTTCACCTTGTACTAAAGGCAACTGTCAGTCTCCCCAGGCACCTATTGACTGACCTTGGTCAAATTTACAAACATTTTGTTGGCAATTTTTAAAGAAATAGGAAATAAGAAGAAAAAAAAGGTGGAGGTGGTGATAGTATTAAACAACACACACACACACACACATACACTCATACATACATATATATATATATATATATATAAATGAGTAACAAAGATGTACAGGTGTCAATTCATTATGATCATTTCAAGTGACTCCCTTAATTATTAATGAAAACATTATATCATTGCAGTATTATTAGAATAAGGAACAAGAATAATGGAATAAGTGAAGCAAGAACACACACAGAAATGAAAGGTGTAGCTGAAGGGGTCACAGATGTGTGATGAAAGATTTTCAGACAATGGACAGGCATTAAAATAATAAAATAAAAGTAATAAACGAGTGAAGGGAAAAAAAAATACTGCATGTGTTGTTTTTTTTAGCAAAAAAAAAATAATGAATAAATAAAATGACCATCCCGAAATACAACAATATATGAAGGTAATTTAAGCATGCAAAAATTAATGCAAAAATTCCCGTGTTTACAGACAATCATTGTTTACTAACAGTACATTTACCACTGCTGCTGTTACTGTTACAGTACCAGCTAAGTTGTAGGTTACATTGTACAGCTGGTAAGTAGCCCAGCTATTTTATACTGAAAGGGAAGACAATACAACTAAGAACGCTATGGAGTTGAAACAGCACACTTTTTATGATAAAGCAACTGTGTCATTTCTCCTACACCTACCACCAATACTCAGATATACTCATATTGTAGGAGTACTTTGACATCCTGAGAAACTTTGTCATGACTAGGATATTATCTTGATAATATACATACATACTTATTGTGTGTGTGTACATATATATATATATATTGCTTATGCTTGTCAGTCTGAACTAATGATTGCATCTTTCTCAACAAAACAGGCAAAATTGATATGTATAATCTCATTGCTTGCTAATCTTTAAAAGTACAACTGTGACAACAACAAGAAAAACAACAGAAATTATCAATTGTTACTCTTGTCCAGTGCCCGAGCATTGCTGATTTGTGGGTTTCTGTTCGAACACCTGCTGTTACATGGAGGACAGATCTGGCTATCAGCTCAGTTCATTCTGAAGATTTTCCCACCACCTTCCTTTGGCTGGGAAGGGCAAGCTGTGTTTATTTGTCTGGTGGCCTGAGTGAAGGAGGTTGGGTGATGGATCAGGTTGAAAGAGCTGAAGATAGATACTTTCTGCTTAGGCCATGCCCTCATCAACTTTCTCAAGTTTAACTTGAAAAAGGAAAGTGAGAGTTGCGCAGCCTCTTAGCAATTTTGTTGAAAGGTTGGTGAATGGTCCAAGTGATTAGGCCTCTTCTGAGCATGCACCTGTACATTAAATGAAGACAATGTGGAGAGGGCTCTTGCTCTAGTGGTCAGGACAAGAGTAGTTTTGTGGGGTTTCCATGAGCAGCCCTAAGAAGTCTCCTCTTTTGAAGAATTATTCATTGTTAGAATTGATAGTGTTGTTTGTTTTTTTTTTCTATTTTTTACACACTTCTTTATATAACCCCACATTGTACTGTCCTGTACCATTCCCAATGATTTTTGTGAACCTTTAGCAATAAATAAAGAAAACAGTCTTATCATCATCATCATCATCACTGTCGTTATCATCATCATAATCATCATCATCATCAGCAGCAGCAGCAGCAGCATCATCATCAAGGTGGCCAGTCAGCAAAATCGTTGGTGCATCTGACAAATTGCTTAGTAGCATTTATTGTGACTCTTTACATTCTGAGTTCAAATCTCACTAAGATCAACTTTGCCTTTCCTCCTTTCAGGTTCAATAAAATAAAGTACCAGTCAAGTATTAGGGTTTATATAATTGATTACTCCCGTCCCTAGAAATTCTCTGGCATAATGCCAAAATTTGAAACCACCACTACCACCACCACTATCACTATCATCACCACCACCATCACTATCACCACCACCACCTCCACCATCACTATCATCACAACAATAGCAACAACAAGGCAGTGAGGTAGAAGAGTCATTAGAGCATCAGACAAAACACATAAACAGTATTTGTTTTGGCTCTTTACATTCTGAGTTCAAATGCTGTTAAGGTCAGCTTTGGCTTTCTTTCTTCCAAAGTCGGAAAATAAAGTACCAATCAAGTACTAAAGTCAATAGTATTGTCTAAACCCTTCCCCTCAAAATTGTTGGTTTTGTGTCTAAATCAGAAACAGTAATTATTGTTCTGACTGGCAGAACCATTAGCACACCAGACAAAATTCTTAGCAGCATTCCTTCTGGTTTTACATTCTGAGTTCAAATGCTACTGAGGTCAACTTTGCCTCATATCCTCTCAGGGTCGATAAAATATGTACTAGTTAAGTACTGAGATCAATGTAATTGACTTCTCCCTTCCCTCAGAAATTGTTGGTCATGTGCCAAAAATTCCAAAAGAATTCATCATCATCATCATTATCATTTAATGTCCGCTTTCCATGCTAGCATGGGTTGGATGATTTGACTGAGGACTGGTGAACCAGATGGCTATACCAGGCTCCAATCTGATTTAGCAGAGTTTCTACAGCTGGATGCCCTTCCTAAATTATTATTATTATTATTATTATTATTATTATGAAGGCGGCGAGCTGGCAGAATTGTTTGCACCCTGGATGAAATGCTTAGCAGTATTTCACCTATAGCTATACTCTGAGTTCAAATTCTGCCATGGTCGACTTTGCCTTTCATCTCTTCAGAGTTGATGAATTAAGTACCAGTGAGATACTAGGGTCGATGAAATCGACTATCCCCGCTCCTCCAAATTTCAGGCCTTGTGCCTATAGTAGAAAGGATGATTATTGTTGTTGTTGTTGTTGTTGTTCTTCTTCTTCTTCTTCTTCTTCTTCTTCTTCTTCTTCTTCTTCTTCTTCTTCTTCTTCTTCTTCTTTTTCTTTGTTATTCTTTTTGTTGTTGTTGTTGTTTACAAATTAAAACATACATGAAGATTTTCGTTCCTCACATAAAAAGAATTTGGTACTTTTGAGAAGATATACCTGCAAATATTCAGGATAAATGCTTTGTGAAATCATCATAACAACATTTATGTATTCTAGTTTTGTTCTTTTCTGGGAATAGGCATATGTTTCCACATACCGATAATCCCCTCAGTGTTGTTACAGAAGTAATTAAAAATGGAATGATTGACACATTTCTTAATTGCTACAATGCTTTCAAATTCAATCACTGAGACGGTAATTCTTTAGCTTCTCAGTTTGCTTCTCTATACAACATTATCGGTGAGTAAAAGGTTCTGTTGAAGTTATAAAAGCACAATTGTCATTTTTGTAATGGAAAATGGTATCACATTTGTGTTCAATGGTGGTCTTTTTGTTTGCTAAAATCCTGTAGGCTTTTTAAAATTGACATTTTCTAAGACATTTGTCTATTCATATAACCAGAAACTATTAAGAGTGTTTGAATGTAGGGGAGAAAGAGAGAGAGAGTTTGTAAATAAAGTCATGAGAGACATTGGACAATGTACTCATGGTCTATATGTTCAAATCTACCATAAGCATTTTGTTGCTGTTCAGTCCAGGTCAGCCCTTCAGCAATGCTTGTTTAAAAGGAACTGCTAGTGGTTTGGTCATGTGCCTCATTTTGTTATCCATGAAGCAACCTCACTTGTGCTAGTGTCACAATAAAATGCACTCAGTACAATTTATAAAGTGGTTGGTGAATGAGCAAAGAGAACATAGAGGACATGACAACTTCTCTAGTGCTGGTGCCACAATAAAACACACCCAGTACATGTTTTAAAGCAGTTGGTGTTAGAAAGAGCTTCAAACCATGGAAAACAAGCTGAAAATTGAATATACAAGATCAGTAACTCAGGATAAGATCTCACTTGGACCACAACCCATCAAACCCTTGCTAGAATGAAAAGTGACTGGATGAATGGATAGATAGATAGATAGATAGATAGATAGATAGATAGATAGATAGATGGATAGATAGATCCTTGTGTATGTGCTTCTGTCTGTATATGATACATACTTTTATACAGCACTGTTATATGTGTACTTACGTGAACAGAGAGAGAGAGAGAGAGAGAGAGTAAGAGGGTAATAAAGAGTAAGAGAGAGTAGGGTGTTGCCTGTTTTCTATGTTATCTACTTTGATGTGTGTTTATATATACACATATGTGTGTGTGCCTAATTGTTTGCATATTTATTCTTCCTTATCTACATATACCTCCACCCTGTTGTAACATCTACTGCATTTAATCTCTCAGATCCAGCCTCAAAATCTTACCCAGTCATTCCTCCCCCTATACAACAAACTTCTGGAATTCCTAAATCTCCAAAGTTTTTTCTTATATATGTCAAGTTACACAGGCTCACATCAGTCTGAGATGGTTGCAAAGGTCACAGACACTTCTACTTTGATTATCTTACAGAAAAAAATGTGTTTTTATGTGTGTGTGTGTGTGTATGCATGTATGCATGTGTGTGTGTGTGTGTGTGTGCATTCGTGTGTGTGTGGGTGTTTGCCTATATATGCAGTAGTTAGTTATGTAAAGACTGTGTGCACAATCTGATGACTATCTGAACTGGTATTAATATATTGATGTGTATATGTGGAGGGTTTGTGTTCATCTGCACATGTAGATACATGTGTAGAGATTTTTAATCATCAGCATGTGTGTGTACATGCGTGTAGAGGTTTGCATTTATCTGTATACGTAAATTGTGTTTGTATGTATGTGTTGATGTAATTTTGTTTACATGTCTGTTATTTTCATCTTGTCTACTTCTAATGAACCTTGTCTTTCAATTCTGTTTGCTATGTGGAACAGAAAGTACATGGGAGAGAGAAGAGAGAGAGGGGGAGAGAGAGAGGGGGAGAGAGAGAGGGAGAGAGAGAGAGGCAATGTGCTGAAGGTAGAAGAATCTGAATGAGAGAGAGAGAGAGAGAAGAAAGGCTGGGGAAAGGAGAAAAAGAAAGTTATATACAATGAGAGAAAAAAAGAGAGTCAGCTTCATTTTCCTGATATACCAAATGTGCTGTAAATATTTTTAGTACTCTAAGGCAGGGGTTTTCAAACTGTGGTCTGCGGACCACAGGGGGTCCGCAAGGACAAGACAGGGGGTCCGTGGACAGCAAATACTTTTTATGGGCAATTTGATTTTATATATGTTTTTTAATCGAAATCTTTTAATTGACAATAAACCTATTTGTTAAATACTGTTAAATAAATAAATGTAAAAATATATGTTATTTTAAGCAAATATTTATGTATAAATTTCATAAGCATTTATAAGGGTAAAGCCTGAAATATAAAGGGGTCCGCAAGTCAAAATGTTTGAAAACCCCTGCTCTAAGGTGTTGAATGATGTTATGGTAAAAAGTGGATGAGAAATAGATCGTCCAACCCATGCTAGCATGGAAAGCGGATGTTAAACGATGATGATGATGATGATGATGTAGAAGATTTCCAACTGATATCTAATATATGCCTTAGACACTTCTGGTGAAATCTGGTGAATGTAGTACATAATTCATTAAGAATCACGTCAAGAGAAGTCCCACCTCCATACATTTGTTCAAAACGGATTTTTCAGCCAGTAATAATTTTGAACATAAATGACAGCAGTGCTCCCTTGGTGCCACTGGAACTGTATGCATATAAAGCGACCTGGGAGCATCCCAAGTTGATCTCCCAATTTGTGAATGTTCATGGATGACAAGTCTGGTTTTTTGAAGCATTTCTGCGGGACAACCTGTTGAAAGCCACCGACCAGATTTGTGGGTGGTGTAAGGTCCCCTCCCAACCCAGAGTAACGTGGTGGTGGAACAAGGAGGTAGACAGGGCTATTAGACAAAAGAAACAAGCTTGGAAGGACTGGAAGAACGGTGGTAGCAGGGAATTGTACCAATGTGCCAGAAGGGAGGCTAGGCGACAGGTTTATTTAGCCAGAGGGGAAGCAGATAAGGAAAGATTTGCCAATGTTCTGCGCCGTGAGGACCAAAGACTCGAGGTATTTCGGGT
>NC_068984.1:22993008-22996820 GCF_001194135.2 Octopus bimaculoides
TTGTGCGGGTGGCACATAAAAGACACCATTTCGAGCGTGGCCGTTTTCGTGCGGGTGACACGTAAAAGCACCCACTACACTCTCTGAGTGGTTGGCGTTAGGAAGGGCATCCAGCTGTAGAAACTCTGCCAAATCAGACTGGAGCCTGGTGTTGCCATCCGGTTTCACCAGTCCTCAGTCAAATCGTCCAACCCATGCTAGCATGGAAAGCGGACGTTAAACGATGATGATGATGATGATGAATGTGATCACAGACTGCACTGAGATTATCTCTTGCTCCTCTGTTATGAAGAGATTCAACATATATAGTAGTACAGGTCTCCTTTATCATCTAATAAATCTCCTTTAATAAATTCCTATTCTTTTTTTCAAAATATGTGGTTACTTTTGAGATACACTTATATACATATATCATCATCATCTTCCATGCTGGCATAGGTTGGATGGTTCAGCAAGTTCTGGTTTTTAAGGCTGGGTTCCCAGGCTAACGCCAACCACTTTACAGAGTGTACTGGGTGCTTTATGGGTGAAAGTATAATAGAAAGAGAGGTGACTTTGCATTAGATACTGAGAGAGTAACGTATGAATGTAGGGACAGGAACATGATGCAGAGGAGATACACAGCTACCTTGCATTGGTTAAGAGTCAGTGAGAGTAATCAGGGTGAAGTTGGACAAAGAAATAAAGACGGTAATCACATGTCAGAGTCCTCAAAAAGACAAATAGAAAAGAGATTAGAGACAGAAAGTGAAGAAGGGTTGATTGGTAGCAGTTGCAAGATTATATGGGGAAAATGAGGAATGGCTTGAGATGAGAGTAGTGGTGATATACAAACACATACATGATAGCTGCAACTTGATTTCAAACAATGCTATTAACTGATTATTCTCTTAAACATGAGCAGCTCAGATGTGGATTTTCAGTCCTGCTATGAACCTATATACTTTTGCACAGATATGGTAATGATGGGCGCCTTTTGCAACAGATGTTCAGAGAGCTTACCACGTTGACACAAGCCTCCATTCCACCATGGAGTTCTTCACTGAGTATTTAGCCTTTTTCAGCTATTCCCAGCCATAATATGCAACACATAATAGAGATGTTAAAAATCAAGTGATGCTAATACCTGAAGCTTCTTAAAGAGAGGACTGCTTTGCAAAGGGCCAGTTCCATTCTGTAAAAAACATATACATTTGCCCAAAAAGAAGAGTGATGTAGAACTAGTCTATATCATTGAATGCAAACGAAGTCTCAGGTGTTACATCAGAGCTTTCCTTCCCCTAAGAGTCTAAGAGTCTCTTACTCTCAACTGTTGGATGGTCATTGACTCTTCTGAGTTCAACCCCATTTTTATAGGTTTTGTTTTTTGTCCAGTAGGATGTCCAACGAAATTCACCTTCCTTAGCAAGCAGACTTAGTAGGGGTTGCCATTTTAATCATCAACTGCTTAATCATGTGACAGGTGGTACTGGACTGCATGTTACCAATAGCACTAAAAACAACCTGACACAAATACATACACACACATACATACACACTCACATAACTGTATACATGCACATACATAAATGCACAAGTGCACATCCACATACACGCAAATCAAAAATCAAACAGCAATCACTCACCTACTCACATACAACATACCCCAGCACACAACACATGCACTCTGGTGCTGACAGGATGCATATGGAAGATCAACAGATCCTTCTTCAAATCTTTCTTTCTTTCTTTCTTCATAGCTTTTTCTGCTTTTCTTCCTCTCTTCTCATCTTCCTTCTTTTCTTCCTTTCTCACTCTTCCATCCCTGCATTTCATATGTGGCTGAAATAACACCACTGTTATGGTTACTATAGTAATAATTCCTTGTGCATTTGTTTTTCTTACTATATAACATACACAAAGTTCTACTCCCCACCGGTTACTCCTCTTACTGCAACTCTGGCTATCCCACCTCCTCCCTGTCTCATCACTCTAGATAAGATAAAGAGTAAAGTATAGTTGAAGCAGCATGTTGTTTTTTATCTGTTTTGTTTCTTCATACTTTGTTGTTTTGTTTTGTTCCTGACACTTTTTTCACTTTATTAAAAGCAACAGTCTCACATCTTCCATAACTATCTCTCTCGCTCCTCTTCGTCACCCTTTCCCATTCACTCTCTATCAGCCTATCAATCTATTCAGCTATCTATAGACATGCATGCAAACACACACACACACACACACACACACACACACACATACACACACACACACATACACACACACACACACACACACACACACACACACACACACACACACACACACACACACACGAATACATATCTTATTTCTGTTTACTAGACAAAATAATTTTTTACTCAACTTACTGCCACATACCATCAACATACACACACAAACATAGCACACATACACACACAAACATAGCACACATACACACACTCATATGCACACACACATGCACACATGCACAAAAACAACATACAAATAATACAATACCACCACAACCACTATTACTACTACTACTACTGTTTTCTCACACACAGTTCTATTATTTTTTTTCTGTTTATCTTTGGGTACAGTGGAGGGGATGGGTAATTGTGTGTGTGTGTGTGTTTAGATGTTTACTACAGTCTACTCTTTCTTTCTCTCTTGTCTTTTTCTTTACTCTTTCTTTCATCTTTTTCTTTTTTCCTCTTCCTCCCTCTCTCTCTCTCTCTCTCTTTCTCTCTTTCTTCATCTTTCTTCTCAGTTTTTGATTTTACCTAAATTCTCTTGTTTATATGTGTGTGTATTTATGTGTGTGTGTGTGCGTGTGTGTGTATTTCTTTCATTTCTTTTTCTAATTTGCTGTTGTGATTTTACGAGCTTCTTTTTGTGTTTTTGTTTTCTTTCGCGAAAAGCCTCCCTCAACTTCAGGATGTGAACAGGAACAACAGAAGCAAAAACAAACAAATTGGTCACTGTGGTTTATACATTTAACCCCAGAATAATGAATAATTTGATTGATGAAAACTAAAGGATATAAACAGATGACACAAGACTAGACAGCAGGGGAAAAAAAAAAAAACAGAAAGAAAAAAAAGGAACAAACACTACTCAAATTTTTTCTGTTCCAACACAACAAAACTATGTCAGTATAAACTTTGGTTTGGCTTTGTTTGTTTGTTTTGCTAAATATTAACAACATACATTCAGAAATGCTTGTCTGACAATCACTTTATTTCTCTAACTATCCATCTATCTATTGATCAATCTATCTATCTGTTTGTTAGTCTGTCTGCCTACCTGGCTGTCTATCCATCCATCCATTTATCTATCTATCTATCTATCTATCTATCTATCTATCTATCTATCTATCTATCTATCTATCTATCTATCTATCTGTTTGTATATCTGTCTATTTGTCTATCTGTCTATCTATCTACCAATCTATCTATCTGTCTGTCTGTCTAAGTGCATATATATATATATATTCATTTATTCATATCAATGTTTGTATATGTACGTATGTGTATATATATTTATATATGCCCATAGTCTTTGCTAACCTCCCTCCCCACTGAGATCATATGCATGTGAGCGCTTCTGTGTGTGTATGTGTGTGCATGTGCATGTGCGTGTGTGTGTGTGTGTGTGTGTGTGTGTGTGTATAGATGGATGGATGGATGTTCATATTAATGTTATAATGTTATGTCAAGTCAAATATAAAAGCAATTTAACATTAAACAAGAATTACTTGATTTTTTTTTGTCGAGTACAATAAGTGGGGTGGCAGTGACTTTGAAGACTGTAAAACAACGACTAGCTGGCCA
>NC_068984.1:22997132-22997798 GCF_001194135.2 Octopus bimaculoides
TATATATATATATATATATATGTATATATATCTGTGGGGCAGCTGATGACAGAAGTATGTTGGATTGTTGGTCTGGATGTTATTGTACGTGCGGAATAGTTTTATAAGACATCCATTTGTTATATATATATATAATTATATATATAATTAAATGAGGCAGCTAGTTAGCAGAGTTTTACCAAAAAGGGAAACAATGAATGTCATTAAATATGACTGAGGATGTTAGAACACCTACACTGCTAGAAATAAGAGCTGAAGGGCTCTGTTGCTGTTATCAATGCACATAAAATTATATACATACATGCTGGCAGCGAGTGTAGGTGGTCGGAATGTGGCGATCATGATATCTCTTTGCAGTACGGTTTCAGCTTTAGGCTGAGGCACCATCAGAAGGGTCGCCGGAGATTGCCAGTTTTCAGACAACCCAGCTACAAGCATATATGTTTACTGCATAAAAGTTCATGGATGATTTAGCAAATCGCTAATGTGTATACAATTGATTGAATGAGGCAGCTAGTTGTGTAGAGTGTCACCAAAAAAGGAAAACAATAAATGTGATTAAATATGACTGAGGGTGTTACAACACCTATGATAGAAATAAAAGCTAAAGGGCTTTGTTGCTGCTGTCAATATATATATATACATATATATATATATATATATATA
>NC_068984.1:22997950-22999977 GCF_001194135.2 Octopus bimaculoides
TATATATATCATCATCATCATCATCATCGTTTAATGTCTGCTTTCCATACTAGCATGGGTTGGATGGTTTGACTGAGGACTGGCAAACCGGATGGCTGCACCAGGCTCCAGTCTGATCTGGCAGAGTTTCTACAGCTGGATGTCCTTCCTAACGCCAACCACTCCGAGTGTGTAGTGGGTGCTTTTACGTGCCACCGGCACAAGGGCCAGTCTGGCAGTACTAGCAACAGCCACGCTCAAATGGTGTTTTTTACGTGCCACTTGCATAGGAGTCAGTCCAGTGGCACTGACAACGACCTCGGTCGAATGTTTTGTTCATGTGCCACCGGCACAAGTGCCAGTAAGGTGACGCCTGCACGAGAGCCGGTCCAGAATACTTTATGTGTGTTTGTGTGTGTGCGTGTGTGTTTGTGTGTGCGTGTGTGCATGTGTGTGCATATATGTGTGAGTGTGTGCAAGTGCATGCTCATGTGTATGTTTTTTGTGATCATCCCCATCAATATTTAACATTCTGTCTGCATGCTCAGATGGTTTGGATGGGTCCATAGCATCAGACAAGCTGGTGAACCACATTCAGCTTCAATGTCTGTTTTGGTCACATTTCATTGACCAAATGAACTTCCTAATTCCAACCACTTTCTAGGGTGTGCTGGGTGCTTTTTTTTTGTCATGACATCAGCACCAGTGAGATTGCTTTACAACAAAAAAGAAGAGCCTAAAGGGCTCTCTACAATAGAAAGAGCATAAGTGAGAGACGGAGAGAGGGTGATGATTTTTAAGCAAGGTAATGTGAGAGAGTAGGATATGATGAGAAGAACATATTGATGGTTGTGAGAGGGTGACTGTAGAGAAAGTAACAGAGCAGACACTATCCAACTTCTATACCAGCATGGAAGATGGTCATTAAACGATGATGAAGAGGAGGAGGAGAAGGATGATATGCACAGACATTTGTTCACTTTTTCATACCTGCATGGAATCGGTTGGGGCAGATTTTCTGCAGCTGTATGTCCTTCCTATCCCAAACACTCACTTGTTTTCAAGCAAGACAATATTTTCTCATGGCTGAACATATCCTCACAGAAAATTAGATTTTACACCATTTGTATACTGGAGGCACACACAATCTCTTAATCAACCAAAACTAAATGCTTTTGATTTCCGTGCCATTTCATTCTATTTCATATTAATTCATTTCACCCAATAATGCTCAGTATTCCCCTAAATAGAACTACCAGAGAATTATGCAATTAAATTAGATATACAAATTAACTTTATGTATTAATGGGTTTATTATAAATGTTACCAGTTTACTTAATGAACATCCCAAAAGTCTTATACCTATCTAAAATATCAGTAATGTTGTTTTGCAGATTCATTAATTCACAGTATAGTTTTGTTATATTTAGATTTGTTTTCAATTAATTTTGCAAAGTTCACACTCAACTGATAAAGATGAGTGATTAAGGAAATTAAACCATATACAAGGTGAACAATGTTGTTGTTGCTGTTTAAATGGAGCAAGTTTCTACCAAGTTTCTATTTGGTTTCAACTCCTAGTTGTAGTTATTTACACTAAGTTTATATTGCTAACAGCCTTAGATTACATCTTCTGTTGTTAATATTGATAACACAAATTATATTGCTAACATTCTTAGTTTATACTGAATTATTGCTAATATTACAAACACCCTTACCTTATAATGTCATATTGCTAATGTTAGCTTATGTTGAAGTGTTGCTGATTTTACTCTTTTACTCTTTTACTCTTTTACTTGTTTCAGTCATTTGACTGCGGCCATGCTGAAGCACCGCCTCTAGTCGAGCAAATTGACCCCATGACTTATTCTTTGTAAGCCTAGTACTTATTCTATCAGTCTCTTTTTGCCGAACCGCCAAGTTACGGGTACGTAAACACACCAGCATCGGTTGTCAAGTGATGTTGTGGGAACAAACACAGACACACACACACACACACATATATATATACATATACATATATACGACAGGCTTCTTTCAGTTTCCAT
>NC_068984.1:23000297-23003196 GCF_001194135.2 Octopus bimaculoides
TATATATATATATATATTATATATATATATATATACACACACATATATACGACGGGCTTCTTTCAGTTTCTGTCTACCAAATCCACTCACAAGGCTTTGGTCAGCCCGAGGCTATAGTAGAAGACACTTGCCCAAGGTGCCACGCAGTGGGACTGAACCCAGAACCATGTGGTTGGCAAGCAAGCTACTTACCACACAGCCACTCCTATGCCTATGAAAATGATGAAATTATTTTGCTAAATTCTTCATTATTTTACAAAATTAATTGCAACAAAAGCAGTGTATTTCAACAGAAATATTGTAATGAAAGGGTTAACTTATATTCTTAATCTCTACAAAGTAAAAAAAAAAGCCAGAAATTAATAAGATCCTATTTTCCTTCCCCTTTAGGTACCTTTGTATAATAAATTGATATTGTAGTAATGTGGTCAATAAGTAATCAAAAACAACCTAGTGGCTTTCAGTTCTTGTTTTGAACTTTGCTCCCAACAGACTAACTAGTGTTTTATATTATCAAAACACAAGAGGCTGAAGATTAAGTTGACCTCAGTGAAACATAATCTCAGTGAAACATAATATCTAATTTGTATTTAGTATTGTATTTACTGGATTTTCCTTTATCTGATCTGAGTTATTTAATGACAATTTCATAACTATAAGTATGAGAATCACAAATATATAGTGTGATAGAGTGTAAGACTACCTACCAGTTGAAGAATTAGTGGTCTACATGCTGTCGTTAGTGCTGCACAATGCCTTTAACCAAGTCTTTTGCATCTTGCAGCAAGGTCTGCCTACTTGTAAATCAATGCTATGATGTAGATAAGCAGCCAGAGCAGTGGAAAATTAACTATTGTTTTGATAGCTTGCAGCACTGAGTTCAATCTTATGTAGAAGTATCAGCAGACCCATTGCAATGTATTCTTCCCACAGATGATTCATCCATAAAGTTATCAGTTACTGTCTATAACCCAATGATGGATTCTTTGACATTAAGAATGGACATGTAATTAATTCCAACAGAACCAATGATTTTATTCAAGGTACCAGGAATATGATACAAGAATACCAATTTGCAAGATACAAGGTATATTACCCAATTAAATATTAAATCCTTTAATTTATTTGCTAATTATATTTTTCCCCTATTTTTCCATCTACTGCCATATTGCTAAAACATGCCAAATAAACTTATTCCTGTTTATAAGACATCTCTTTTCCTGAGTTGAATGCCAGCAAAGCAAATATTTTGTTTATGAGAAGATTCGAGCAAATTAATGATGCATTGGTCTTTCTCCTCCAATATTGCTTACAACAACAACATATGGTGACCCAATGAAGGAATCTCTACATGGTCTCAGTCTTATTTGTGTCTATGATGTATAATAGCAATATATGTCACTCTGGTCGAAGTTTTTCTTGCTTGAGAAAAAACCAAATCAAATCTTCTTCTGCTGGATTTTTAAGTTTGTTTAAAAGCCTTTTAGATCTGGTGTAGTGATTTTCTTTTGCTTTTTCTGACAAATTGACCTTTCCTCATCACATAAGACTTATATCTGATGTCTTCGTGGACAGCATTCCTGACTGTTCCTTCTGACACATGGAGATCTTTGCTATTGACCTCATGGACTCTCTGGGATTGTAATCAATCATGGACTTTCTGGGATTGTAATCAATGGTCTGTTGAACTTACTGGATAAATTCAAGTGTTCTGATGATTT
The DNA here is from genome assembly GCF_001194135.2 of Octopus bimaculoides. Lineage (NCBI taxonomy): Eukaryota > Metazoa > Mollusca > Cephalopoda > Octopoda > Octopodidae > Octopus > Octopus bimaculoides. The sequence goes on from NC_068984.1 coordinate 23,002,019, forward strand.
CAGAGTATGCAGAATGCTTTTTATGCTTTGATACTGGTGATACATTTCCATCTTCAGTCTCTAGCTCCTTACAACCTTTGTAGATGAAAGATCTGGCAACTTTTAAAATTCAAGATATTTCTAAATTGCTATGATCAGCCTTTATAACCACAGTAACAGCATGTCTCTTCATTTTTTGAGTAAGCTGAGGGTCTGTCCTTATTATCTTCTGAAACAAAAGTTATACAGAATTAGCAAAAACTGCAGCAATGACCTAAAAGAGGTATGTCCTCAAATACCTTATGCACTCTGTATATATATTTCGAGCATTGGGCCTCACAGAGGCAAGGTGGTTGAGTTCCTTTCAAGCATTGGGCCTCATGGAGGCAAAGTGGCTGAGTTTCTTTCAAGCATTAGGCCTTAAAGGGTTTTTAGTTGAACAAATCAACACCATGATTTATTCTTTGTAAGCCTAGTACTTATTCTATCAGGCTCTTTTGCCGAACTGCTAAGTTACAGGAACATAAACACACCAACATCAGTTGTCAAGTGATGGTGGGGGGCAAACACAGACACACCCATAACTACATACACACACAGAGATATATAAATCCACTGAATGTATATAAATAAACCTTCAAACAGAGGCACGCCCAACAGTGTGGCACACCCAACAGTGTGGCACACCCAAGTACCTTAATCTTATCTACCAAATACTTTAGTTCACTGAAGAGATGGAAGTAAAGTGGGGTACTATGACCTCTTGGCTGAAACAGCTGTAAGAAACTATTCTACTTTCTTTCTATGTTCTACATTATATATTTTAATAATTACTGGTATTTTTATAAATGTAAAGCATAATATGTTATACATGTATGTATATTGTTATAATTGTTTTTTTTTTAAATAAATAAATAGACATAATATAATATCTAAAAGTTGATGAATACCACCTCTTGATCCCCTCCATTTTCTTATTGCCGTATAAATTAAGGGTAAAACAACTTTTTACCCTCACCCATTTATTACATCCAGTAGTGTATCTGTCATGCAATGAAAAAAACACTTGTGTATTAATAATTGGGTATTCTACCAGCAGTACATTGGATAGATATTATCCCTTAGTTGGTTGGATTCACAACCTCTCACTCGCTTGGAATTATATATATATATATATATATATATATACAAGAATAAGG
>NC_068984.1:23005158-23006425 GCF_001194135.2 Octopus bimaculoides
ATATATATATATATATATATATATATATACATACATACAACAGGCTTCTTTCAGTTTCTATTTCCCAAATCCACTCGCAAGGCTTTGGTCAGCCCAAGGCTATAGTAAGGCACGTTTGCCCACACTGCCATGCAGTGGGACTGAACCTGGAACCATGTGGTTGGGAAGCAAGCTTCTTACCACACAGCCACACTACTTTTGATAGTATCTCTGACACAATAGTGTTGAAGCAGTTAATGATTGTTTCATGACATCCCTATATGTACAACACCATATCCAAATTTGTAGTATAAAAGTTGAATTCCTTTTAAAATGAGAATAGCTTGACTTCCTCTTTGGGATCAGATATGTTTTTAAAAATCACTCTGAAAGAGAATCAATAAAATATATATCTATTGTCAGGAATGTAACAGAAATAAATTCAATAACTCATTTGAGTTTTGTAACAATGCATTTAGTATTTCACATATTATGCATAAAATATCATATAGTACATATCATTCTACGGAAGTTGTGTTATTCACCTCATTCTATGAAGGTCACACTTCATGTCATAAAGAAGTATCTGCTATATAGCACATGCTTTAAAGTACATTCTATACAGTATTTACCATGCAGTACATGTATGTAAAAAGCATGTTATCAGATAAGTTGACTGCTTAATGTTTGGTTAGTAAACAACCAACCAAGAAATTTATTTTGCAGTCTTTTGTTAGTATTATGTTATGTCTGACTAATAAATACTCTTAATTCTCAAATGGCACAGTTCACTTTGCTAAAAATAGGTAATACAGGATAAGGTTGAGTCATTGATTTTGGCAATGGTAACATTACCAAAGCTGATAATCCTTCCTTTAGATTACAGTTCTAAGTTACATCCTGTAAGTCTAGAGAAGCTTTTCAGATACTCAGCCACCAATCAGGAATCCCCCATTATTTTTGCCTACCTTGCCATTGCATTAGGACATGTATTCTGATTACAGGTGGTGTTTGCTATCAGCCTGTTCCATTTAAAATCATCATGTAAACATTACTTACACATATAGGCGCAGGAGTGGCTGTATGGTAAGTAGCTTGCTTACCAACCACATGGTTCCGGGTTCAGTCCCACTGTGTGGCACCTTGGGCAAGTGTCTTCTACTATAGCCTCGGGCCGACCAAAACCTTGTGAGTGGATTTGGTGAACAGAAATTGAAAGAAGCCCGTCATATATATATATATATATATATATATATATATGTATGTATGTGTGTGTATGTGTTTGTGC
>NC_068984.1:23007314-23008312 GCF_001194135.2 Octopus bimaculoides
TATACAATGGGCTTCTTTCAGTTTCCATCTACCAAATCCACTCTTTTTACTTGTTTTAGTCATTTGACTGGAGCCTTCAAGAATTTTTATCCAAATGAATCAACACAAGTATTTATTTTTCTTTTAAAACTTGGTACTTTTTATATTGGTTTCTTTTGCTGAACCGCTAAGTTACATGAATATAAACACACCAAGACTGATTGTCAAGCAGTGGTGTGGGGGCAAACACACACACATGCACACACACATATATGCGCACGCGCACATGTGTGTGTGAATGAAGGCATGTGGCCTAGTGGTTAGGCTGTTGCACTCATGATCGCTAGATTGTGGATTCAATTCCCTGATGGGGCGATGCATTGTGTTCTTGAGCAAAACACTTCATTTCACATTGCTCCAACCTCCCTTCTATCAGTGGGGACTGTTGGCCTGCTCACCTAACCAGTGAGATGCCACTTTGTGACCAGCAATGTGTAACAACATCTGATAGCTTGGTCAGTCACATGATATATATTTATATATCATCATCGTCATTTAATGTCCACTTTCCATGCTGGCACAGGTTGGACGGTTTGATTGAGGACTGACAAGCTGGGAGGCTGCACCAAGCTCCAATCTGATTTGGCAAGGTTACTACAGAGGGATGCCCCTCCTAATGCCAACCACTCTGAGAATGTAGAGGGTGTTTTTATATGCCACCAGCATGGGAACCAGTCAGGTGGTACTGGCATTGGCCACACTCAAATGGTGCTTTTTACATGCCACCAGCATATACACTATATATATATATATATTTATACATATAGTGTATTTACTTATTAAATTTTTCTATATGTAATTGTGGATTTTCATAGATGAATTCAATAATTGTGGGGTTTTTTCTCTAAATTATATATTTATATATTATATATTGTGAAATTTAATTTAATTTTAATTTTGATAAATTAAATTAAATTGAATTTTTCCCTGTAAATTTGGATTTTTATCTTTAATATTAT
>NC_068984.1:23008450-23009297 GCF_001194135.2 Octopus bimaculoides
ATATATATATATATATATATATATATATATATATATAACAAACTTCTTTCAGTTTCCATCTACCAAATCCACTCACAAGGCTTTAGTTATATGAGGCTATAGCAGAAGACACTTGGCCAAGGTGCCACATAGTGGGACTGAACCCAGAACTGTAGCTGAGAGACAAACATCTTACCACACAGCCATGCTTGTGCCTGTTTACGATACAAGAATTTAGTAAAATAACTTTGTCATTACTAAATTAGTATTTGGAATATAAATTAGCATAAAATTTTGCTGGAAGGTTTTAATTTAGATCGCTATAAAACAGGGAGTTTGTACCATAGAAAGAAGGGTGGTTTCTAGTGGGTTGTTTCAAAGGGGTTAAACGTAAAACTGCACAGATATTCACTATCACGTGGCAACAGTTATGATAATAGATAGCCCCATATCTACAAGCAACACCCCCCACCACCACCACCACCACTACCATCATGTAATCTTTCCCGTCATCACTACCAAAACTTTTACCTCCTTCACCACTATTATCAACTGGACCTTTACTCTCACTACCACCACCACCACAACCACTACTACCACCACTACCACCACCATTTAATTCTTCTTGTCATTTTTACCTCCACCTTCACCACCCCACATTCACTACCAGCACCAACACCACCACCTACCTTCACCAGCACCACCGCTAGCTTTGAGAGAAGACCATACTGGCATCACCACTGACACCACCACCACCACCACTACTACTATTACTACACACACACACACACACACACAACTACAAAACACACAACACACGCAGAACATAGTCGTGAAGATATATCTGTGTTGTTGCATGTCTACTGGC
>NC_068984.1:23009352-23012551 GCF_001194135.2 Octopus bimaculoides
GAGGTTTCAAAGAAGATATACAAAACTGTCTCTGTTTCAGACAGAACACCAGCCAGGGTGTTTCTTGTAACAGATTATCAGTTGTACTTTTATTAAATATGGCTGTTATATCGGGTGAGAGAGAGGCGGGAGGAAGAGAGGACTGGAAAATGCCTGCATGGCCTTTTAGAAGAGCTACTGAACAGAGAATCATCATCATCATCATCATCATCGTTTAACGTCCGCTTTCCATGCTAGCATGGGTTGGACGATTTGACTGAGGACTGGTGAAACCGGATGGCAACACCAGGCTCCAGTCTAGAAGAGAAAAAAATACTTAAAAACGATATTGTTTTTTTTTCTTCCTGTGATTTAAAATAATCATCTTATTTTTCATCCTCTCTCTCTCTCTTTCTTTCTTTCTTTCTTCCTCTGTGTTTTTCTTCTAGAAATTCTTTTATCCTTTCATTTGTTTCAGTCAATTGACTGCAGCTATGCTGAAGTTAATACTTATTCAAAGTCTGGTATTGCCAAACTGCTAAGGTGCAGTTTTATAGAAAAGCAACAGCTATTTTTCAAGCTGGTAGACAATGCAAATAAATAATCATACTGACATATACACAAATACATAATATATCTATATATAACTGACTCCTGTGCCGGTGGTATGTAAAAAGTACCATTTGAGCACGGTTGATGTTAATGCTGCCTTACTGGCTCCCATGCCGGTGGTACATAAGACGCACCATTCGAGTGTGGTCGTTGCCAGTGCCACCTGACTGGCTCCCATGCCAGTGGCATGCAAAAAGCACCCACTACACTCTCAAAGTGGTTGGCATTAGGAAGGGCATCCAGCTGTAGAAACCTTGCCAGATCAGATTGGGGTCTGGGGCAGCCTTCTGGCTTACCAGTCCTCCATCAAACTGTCCAACCCATGCCAGCATGGAAAGCGGACGTTAAAAGATGATGATGATGATGATGACGATGATGATGACGATGACGATGATGATGATGATGATGATGATGATGATGATATATAGTTTTTTTTATTATTATTATTATTCTCCCTTTGATTGATGTAATCCCCACCTGTGTTTTCTTTCTTTTTTTTTTGGTGTGTGTGCATGTGTGTCTATTGTATCTCATCTTTTGATATCGTCCTCCATGACTTGAGTCTTTGTGGCCAATAAAGGAAATCATCATTATAATCATTGAGTCTGGAGCTGAGAGTTTGTCTCATGACTCAAGTTATGAGCCAAACTCTCAGTTCCAACTTGTATAAAAAAAAAAAACATCTCTTTAACAACTTATACTGAGCACTCCTTTCTTATTCATCCTCAAATACCAACATATTTATTTGCTCATAAATGTGTTACATAATATAAATCACGTCAGATATTTTTCAAAATTAAGATAAACAAAGTTCTTTTTTAATTTAAAATATACTCTTCTTCATTTTCTACAATGCTCTTCCATCTATTTGGTAGACTTTCAAGGCCCTTCTTCCAAAATTCACTTGTCCTTGATGAAAAAAACTCCCCCAATACTGTTCTAACTTCATCGAAAGCATTCATATATTTTCTGTCCAAATGATTTTGAACACTGCAGAATAAATGATAATCAGATGAGGCAATGTCCAGACATGGTGAGTGGGGCTTCATTTCCCATTCAAACTGCTCCAGCCTTTGGAATGTCATCCTCACTGTATGTGGCTGAGCATTATCCTGGTGGAAGAACACTTTTCCTTGTGAAACCAAAGATGGTCGTTTTTCTTCCACTGCTGACTTGAATGACTGGTTGAATGGCCAAATCCAAGCTTCTCTGCTAGTTCCTCAACAGTTGCAATGGGATTTTGCTCCACCAGGGTTAGCAGGATGTCCTTGTCAAGCTCTACAGATCTTCCAGGATGAGGCTCATCTTCTAGGCTGTATTTTTCAGCTCAGAATTTCTGGAACCACCATTGACACTGGTTTGTGCTTATTGTCTGATCCCCATATACTTCATTAATATTCCTCACACTTTCCATTGCATTGTTGCCTTTATTGACCTCATAAAGCAAAATATGCCAAATATGCTCCTTTGTCACTTCTATTATAGCTTTGAAAAAACAATTGTTAAAATCGAACTGCACTCTTCAAAACTCCCACTAAGAATAAAACAAAGTAAAATTACTACCTGCTTTTGTAGCAAGTTGATGCAGGTAGATTATCCCCCCACCCACCGACTTTTAGCTCATGCAATTGAAAAAAACTGCATTATTTATGGGGGACTCAATACTTTGTCATACATGCATGCTGACTCTGCCCACCCAGCAGAGCATGTGGGTTTCATTTCTTTCAAGCTGTTTCATGTCGTCTGCATTCACAACCCATGTAGCATAGCTGTTTATACACAGGCATCATATAATCTACCTTTCATTCTGAAGGAGAAACCCTGAGACCCTTTATTACCAACAAAGGTAATAACTCTCTGAAGTTCACCAAGCTGATTCTTCTTCCAGCAACTACACTTTCAGTGCAATCTAATTGTCGACTTTCACTTTACTGACAGCATCCCTGTAAATGGCTTAGATGAATTTCACCAGCCTCTCATCTACTCCTAGCTTCCACATCAACCACCAGACGAGGGCTTTCTCCATGTCAACAAATCTTAGTCACACAGTGGGACTGAACCTGAAATTACAGGATTGCAAAACAAACTTCTTAAACATTACATCTATGCAGGAACTAATTCAAGATAAATTGAAAACAATGATCAAAGTCTGACCTTAAAATTGTTGCTCTAAAAATATTACATTGTAAATTTATTGCTCAAGGTGTCAAAAACTAGTTGTTTTTTAAACCTGATGAAATTAAGGAAAAAATGACAAAACGAACATTTTAATTTGCATAATAATTATACTATAGATATGAAGTTTGGAAAATGTATACTATAACTTTCAAACTAACCTTTGATCTGTTTGTTACTAAACAAAATTGAATTTATTTGTCATGATTACAAAGATAATAAAAAAAGGTTTATTACTAACAAAGGAATTGTTTTGTTTCACTGTCATTAAAACCAATAACACCATCAATATATATGTGTGTGTGTGTGTGTGTGTGTGTGTGTGTGTGTGTGTGTGTGTATTCCTCATTTATATACCTTTTCATTCCTACATAACTACAATAATCTTAAGATAGATTGATTATTTAAATTCTACTACTATTTCTTTCATGTG
>NC_068984.1:23012772-23015465 GCF_001194135.2 Octopus bimaculoides
ATATATATATATGTATATGTATGTATATGTATATGTTTGTTTGTCTGTGTGGTGCTCCAGCATAGCTGCTGTCAAATGACTGAAACAAGTAAAAGAATAAAAGAATATATAAATATATATACATACAGAGAGAGAGAGTTAGTTAAAGTGGTTGCTATCATCATCATCATCATCACCATAATCATTAAATAATTGAGAACTTTGACAAAGTGAAAAGTCTGTAAGTAGTGGGAGCAACAGGTAATTAATAAATCCCTTTTTAGCTCGCAGTACTGAATTCAAACTCTCTTAATGCTAGCTGATGATCTTATGAATATTTGTCTATAAAGTGTGTAACTGAATGATGGACTATTCTGGGGGGTTTTTTCGGCTTTTTTTTTTCGTTTTTTTTCTTTGTCAGTTGCTGGCTCTAGGAGAACGGACAGTGTCCATAGCTATCACAGGTCTTCCAAGCCTGATCAGAATGATGCCATTAATTTTCCACTTAAATTACACCATCATCAATAAATGTTTAATCTCACTGCTCCTGTTTTCTAAATAACTAATTTGAGCAATTTTATCTTCATTGCAGTTTACCATGGTTTTCGAAATAAATTCTTGTTGATTTGGAACTATTTTTTCTGGACATATACCAATATTGAACACAGGAAAGTTGACAAAAACAGCCAAAATGGAGTTTATTACAATGGATAATTTCCAGTACATGGAACAATATATTGGAGATGTACGTGAACATAAGAAATCTATAGACATAGGAGAATGTCCACTGTGTATTAGCTGTGCAACATTAAACACAGATGACGTAAAAGAAATTCTTGAAGATGAAAATATTGAAAACAACCAAAGTACTTTAGATGGCAAAACACCTTTGCATTTGGTCTGCATTCCAAAGGAGAATTCTAAGAGTTTTACAATCATCAAATTACTGCTTGAAAGAGGTTTCGATGTTAATGCAAAGGATGATAAAGACAGAACTCCTTTATATTTTGCATGCATGAACCTTAATGCTCAGCTCGTCAAAATCCTCATTGCAGCTGGGAGTCTAGTAAATGTTACCATTTCAAGTGGATTCACACCTTTAAAGCTAGTCTGCAAGGCTGCTGAAGACACACTAAACTTTAATATTGTTCCAGCTTTAAACATTGCCAATCTGCTCTTAAGAGCTGGTGCTCAGAGGGATGAAACTTGTTTGCCAGTTGCAATCCAATATGGACAGTACAGCCATGTAAAAGAACTTCTAGATTCTGGAATGAATGTTAACATGTTGGATGAGAGTGGACGTAGTCCTCTTGGAACTGCATGCTCTATGAAAACAGTCAGTGCTGATGTTGTGAAACTTTTACTTTCTTACGGAGCTAATGTAAACATAGGGGGTGCTTGGACAAAACAAAAACCACTCATATTTGCTTACGCTCACAATTCATTTAGCAAAATCAAAATTCTTCTGTCCTATGGAGCTTCCATCACTTCTGAAGAAATGACAGCTCTTGTGTCAATGAGTCTTTCAAAATCAATTCTTGAAAATCCAGAGATTGTTACTTTCCACAGCAAAGAGCTACTTTCATGTCGTATATTGCTAGCTGCTGGCTTCACACCAATTGTCCATGGCGTATTAGGAATTAGCCATGATTTAACGACAAAAATTAATCAGGTTTGTCTTGTTTTATTTCTTTTCTTCTTTTATTTATTTCAGTTTTTGGACTGCAGCCATACTGGAGCACTCCCTCCAGGGGTTTAGTCAATCACATCAACCTCACTATTTTGCTCTGGTATTTATTCTTAATGGTCTCTATCTATTGAATGGCAACATTGTATTGCAGCATTTCAAGGGCCTTGCACTTCTTAGCCCCTTTTTAGGCAAGATTCTGATTGAAAATGATTGAGATGTTCACCAGAACACAAACATTTTCATTCTTGTTCTTGATAATTATCTTTTACTTGTTTCAGTCATTTGACCACAGCCATGCTGGAGCACTGCTTTGAAGGGTTTTTAGTCGAACAAATTGATCCTAGGACTTAATTATTTTAAACCTAGTCCTTATTGTATTGGTCTCTTTTTGCTGAACTGCTAAATTGTGAAGACATAAATACACCAACACCAGTTGTCAGACAGTGAGTGGGGACAAACACAGACACAAAGACACACACACACATAGATATCATCATCATTATCATCATCATCATATCATCCAGGGTTTTAGATCTGGGTTTTGTCCACATTAATGGGGGAGGCTGGATCTGCCTCAATGTAATAGCAACTGAAGCAGGCAGGTACAGCCCACCCCAACCTTTGGGCTGGCTGGTGCCCATTCTCCTTTGCTTATCCTGAGGCATTTTTGGAGCTGGATTTTCTATGGGGAGCATGCCCTTGCTTACCCCCAACATCAGTTTCCAGACATGAGTGGTCACAAGATCAAAGCCTCTACCATGATTTTTAAGATATGTGGTGGAAAACTAGCTTAAGAAGGCAGGGACGCTACTCTCTGAGACCCCTTTTGGAGCGCCCCACTACCTATACATATGTGTGTGTGTGTGCATTTAAAAGGAGAAGAAAATGGAAATTGAGAAATTAATAATTGTTAATTATTAACAGCAATAAACAATCATTAACTTCCCAATATCCATTTTCTTCTTTTAAATGAATATAAACAATATGTTTTTATATATACCTATTATTTTAAGGAAATTCATTC
>NC_068984.1:23015475-23050318 GCF_001194135.2 Octopus bimaculoides
ATATATATATATATATATATATATATATATATATAAAACAAAATTCTTTCAGTTTCTCTCTATCAAATTTACTCACAAGGCTTTGGTCAGCTCAAGGCTATAGTAGAAGACACTTGCCCAAGGTGCCATGCAGTGGGACTGAACCCAGAAGCATGTGATTGGGAAGCAAGCTTCTAACCACACAGCCATGCCAACATTTGTATCAGGTTTTAATTTTATTTGATTTCTTAGTCATTCTTGAGAGCCTTGTCCCAAATGAATGTCACTTCATCATTGCCATATACCCTGTTTGGTGCATGTTTATGACACTTCTTGTCTGTTTTCATGTATAAGGGTTAACATATTATACAGTGGATATAACTAACCATTTGATCATGTCTGTAAATAGTCTGATTTTGAAAAGACTAGGCCAGCTAAAGACAATGTATTCAACTCTCTCATTATATTAGTTGCTTAGTTTATACTTGGAGGTAGAATCCTTTTTCACAATTATATTGCTGAGTTGTTTGATTTCCACTACCAATTAAAACAATAGGATGGTGGATACAAGCTTTGATTAGGTGTCATGTGTAGTAATTTAGCTAGTGAATGTAAGTGCTATCCTTGGGTCAGTTAAGATATACACACTCTGGTTGTCACGTGAGAAACTAACCTCATTACAAATAGTAGAGTAACAAATAATGGGAATATTGATATGAATAATGGAATAAGAATGATATACCTTCATGGATTTCATAAGAGTCCTTGTTGCAGTGCCATTGTTTGTGTACCTCAATGATCCTGAGAGCTATGTTAGGCCCTATAAGGAGTGCAAGCTCCTTGTAGGGCCTCACATGCTGGACATGTCAAAGGAGAGAGATCAGACTATTATGGACCACCTCTTCCCAGAATGCATAGCATATGGTAGTACATGGTTTAGTTGAACTCACAACTGTAGGATTGGGATTTCGATTCCTGGACTGGATGATGTGTTGTGCTCTTGAGCAAAACATTTCATTCCACATTACTCCACTCCACTCAGCTGGTAAAGTGTGTAATAATTCTGTGAAGGACTGGTGTCCTATCCAGGGAGGAATATATATGCCAGAGAAACCAAGAAACTGGCCCTATATTCCTTACAGAGTAATGTGGACTAACCATTTTCCCAGAGTCAAGAAAAGGCCAAATTACAGATGCATCAATCACAATTCAAAAGCAATAAAACCTGAGAGGCAAAGGCTTTCCATGGGGAAATATTTGAAGAGTTGTGGCTGAAGCTAAGAGGAATACAGTGGCAATGCAGTAAGGCTGACTACCAGGAAAATGCAGGGATCTGACTGGAGAGAAGCAGAAAAGACAATCCAGGGCCAAAGGACTTGAGAGAGTAAATATCAATGATTAGGTGGGTGCTTTGAGATGCTATCAAAGCAAAGAAATCCAAAAATACTGATCCACAATTATCATTTACAGACCCATTATTATCATTGTCATTTTATGTCTGTCTTTACATATAGACTCACATACGTGTGGGTGTGTGGGAGTGTATATATATATATGTGTGTGTGTGTGTGTGTCTCTGTGTATGTGTACGTGTGTGTGTGCGAGTACATATCTGTATGTGTGTGTGTGTGTAACTCAAAGCTAAACAGAAACAAGACTAAACATGTTGCTTTCACTAACTAACATGCTATTCAATTAAAATAATATAAATAATTGCATTAATTAGCATTAGGGGTTTTAAGTACATTTTAGATTATGCTGACCCTAAACTGAACTCTATTTTCTTTATTTCTTACTACAACAAACTTCAAACCACCCAAAACACTGCTATTCAGACGCTGAACAAACAACATTTCTTTCTCACACCATATAATGAGAGATGGGGAGGCATTAGCCATAGGGTTGCTTTTCATGTTCTCAAAGACACAGATATAAAGATAATTGGGTAAAATTTCTAAAAATATTGTTTCATTTAAACTGTTATTGTTCAGCAAGTAGAGGGAAAAGAGGACCATGGAAGAGTTCCAAAAAGATGAAAATGTTTATTATCAGAAAAGATTAGATGTCCAAATGAGTTGGGATTGATTCTCAGTGAAGATAACATATTGGGTTGGTGCATAATTATTGCAGCTTTTTTTAAAAACGATAACTATATTTTTACAGAAACATCTTTAAATGATGGTCTGACCGTCTGCCAAGCAAATGGGAAGCAGTAATTGAAGTAGATGGTGAATATACTCCGGAATAATCATTTAAAGATGTTTTTGTGACATGTTGTTATTGTTTTTGTTGAATAAAATTTGTTGAAAAAAAAGCCACAATAATTATGCACCAACTCAATAAGAATTAACTTCACTCATGCCAGTACCATGTAAAGAACACCCATGTTGGCACCATGTAAAGAGTACCCATGCTGGTGCCGCATACAGAGCACCCATATCAGCACTTCATAAAAATTGCCTGTGCTGGCCCCATGTAAAAAAAAGCACCCAGTACATTCCGCAAAGTGGCTAACATTAGAAAAGGTATCCAACCATAGATACCATGCCAAAACGTGACTGGAACCTGATGCAGCCCTCCAGCTGGCCAGCCCCTTTCAAACCATCCAACCCATGCCAGCATGGAAAACAGATGTTGAATGATGATGCTGACAATGATGATGACGAGAAGCATGTTTCAATAGGAGACTAATGGTAAGGAGGTGATCATGAATCAGTGATTCTTTTATTGTTTATCATTTACTTGTTCTGGTAATTGGACTGTGACCATGCTGGGGCACTTCCTTTTATGTGTTTGTGAATATATATTTCTTTCTTTATTGCCCACAGGGGGCTAAACATAGAGGGGACAAACAAGGACAGACAAAGGGTTTCAGTCGATTACATCGACCCTAGTGCGTAACTGGTACTTATTTAATCGACCCCGAAAGGATGAAAGGCAAAGTCGACTTCTGTGGAATTTGAACTCAGGACGTAACGGCAGACGAAATAGGCATTTCGCCCGGCGTGCTAACGATTCTGCCAGTTCGCCGCCCTGTGTGTGTGAATATATATCTATAAACGTGCTGTTTCTCAACATTCAGTAAATTATGTGTAAAAGATGTAAGGGAGGCAACTCATATTGGCTTTAAATTTTCCAGCCCAATAACATGTAATCGTTACAGCTAATATAAAATTAACCCTTCTCCCTTCCTGTCCCTTTCTCTCCTCACCGTCGCTTTGATCCTTTATTTTTTGTTTTAATTATTGTAATCCCTGCTTAAATCTTAATACAGGCTACTACTATAACAAATACTAAATTTCTCTCAGCTGTTTTTCTCTCACATGCTCCCCCCTCTCTCTCTCACTCCCTTCCTCATCACTCTTCTTTCCCCACCTCACCCCATTCTCTCTCCTGTTTTCAGTCTCATACGTTCATTCTTTCACAAACCCCAATCCCCTTCTCTCCTTCACACATTTTCCTCTTACCTTTCTCATTCTTTCTTTCTCCATTACACCACATTTCAATCCTCTCTCTCTCTCTCTCTCTCAAAACAAAGATTAAATACTCCCTTTTGATGCCAGCCTTCCTAAGACTGCCCCTGGTTCTTCTGGTACAAACTTCTTGCTTTAAAATGGTCTGAATTATTATTTCCTCCTGAAATTCCTTGTTTATTTATGTTCCAAATGTCTGCTTTATAATGACTGAGTTATTTTTCTATACACTTCATTATTTTTGAAACCATTTATAACAAAGAGGTGTATTTCAAGAAAATTATGGTAACAAAAGGGTCAAAATATCTGTAGCATCAATTTAAGACACAATCTTTGAGTAGGAATGATAAATTTCTTTGAAATATCTTTTGAAATATGCTACAAATTTATCAACAGTCCTGTTTGAGTAGAGCTTTGACTAAAGCATTCTAACTACGACCACCTTGTCTTTTCACCAGATAATATATATGTGTGTGTGTGTGTGTGTGTGTGTGTGAAGTGAATCTAACGGTTTTGAAGTGAATCTAATGGTTTTTGTGTGTTATTTTAAATGGCTTATAAACACCTTCTATGCTGCAATGGCTTCTTGGAGCTAATTCACGGCAGCTTTCGTCCTAATTTTGGGACTGCCATGTTGGCTTGGCGATAACTATTAATTTCCAGTACCGCTGCCGTAGTCTCCTTTAGACAGACTTACAAATATTAATAACTATATATATATAGTTTCACGGTGGTGCACCAGCATGACCGCAGCCACTTGGCTGAAACACATAAATAAATAAATATATATATATATATATATATATATACACATATTACATGCGTATAAGAAGGGATGACCACTAGGTAGACATCCAATATGCTAGAAAGAGGTCATCAACGACTCAAACACAAAGAACATGACTTTTCTTTGTGGTTGGGTCGTTGATGACCTCTTTCTAGCATATTGGATGTCTACCTAGTTGTCATCCCTTCTAATACAATTTTTCTGAATTATCAGATTTCTTTTAATGCTAGACCACTAATTTTAAATTGAAATTAATATTCAATTTATCAACAGAATAGCAAAAAACATGAGCATTTTATACCACTGTAATTCACTAATGATATAAAGCCAATATGAGAGTTTCTTTTATGCTAATTAATGCAGTACAGTTTTGTTCTAACAGAGCATCCACGTTCAAATGAACATAAGTATTACCTCACAGTAAATAATCTTTTCTTTTCTACTCTAGGCACAAGGCCCAAAAATTTGTGGGGAGGGGTCCAGTCAATTAGATCGACCCCAGCAGGCAACTGGTACTTAATTTATCGATCCTGAAAGGATGAAAGGCAAAGTCGACCTCAGCAAAATTTGAACTCAGAACATAAAGACAGACTAAATACCACTAAGCATTTCACCAGCCAGCTTACTGCCTTACCTCACAGTAAACATTACCTCACAATCTGCAAGCCCAAAATACCAAACATGTTAGCAGTGACTTTTAGGTGGGTGTGATTGATATGTTTAGAAATTAGATGATGTTTATACAATCCACTGGAAAAACAGTTAGTTTATGGGTGTTGAGTAAACTTAATGCTTAGAACAGAAAATGAAATCTCAATTAGAAAATATGTGGCTATCTAGTTTTCATTTTAAGCCATCATCACCAAGGTTACACTGGAGCATTGCCTTGAGAAAGAGATAATACTTTATCAGCTCACACACACACTATATATATATATATATATATATATATATATATATATATATATATATATATGTATGTATGTATGTATATTATTCTTAAACAAGAATATTGTTGACAGTGACTTCAAAGTTTTGCCCAGTTAAGCCAATGTCAGCTTAACTGGCCAAAACTTCAAAGTTACTGTCAAAAATATTCAGATTCCAAGCAGTGACCTGAATGATAATAATAATAATAATAATAATAATAATAATAATAATAATAATAATAATAATAATAATAATAATAATATGATAATAACATCGAAAAATCCCTTAGGAATGAGAACCCATGTTCGAAATTTCCCCAAGGCTGGAGGTTATATCACCCGAAACGTTGTGTTAACAACAAACAAGACGAGGACAACCATCCGTCAAATGTAAATAATGTAGACAATGAACAATATTCTTGTTCAAGAATAATAAATTTGTACTTTACTAAAGTATAGAACAACCCCATCAGATTACTGTCAAATTGTTTTTATTATAACTATGCATAAGGCAGCAAGCTGTCAGAATCGTGTTTATGCTGGTCAAAATGCTTAGCAGCATTTCATCCATCTTTACATTCTGAGTTCAAATTCCACCAAGGTCAACCTTGTATTTCATTTTTTTCAGGGTCAATAAAATAAGTACCAGCTAAGGTCTGAGGTTGATGTCATCAACTTACCCCATAGCCTTGAAATTGCTGGCCTTGTGCCAAAAAAATTTGAAATCATTAGAACTAAACATAAAAACAAACATTGATATATAGATATATATTTATTTTATTTCTGTGGGTGTGATCATGCTGGGGTGCCACCATTATTTTGTACCTCTTCCACAGGCCTCTTACGTAGATGATTTCTTATGCATGGTGGGATTTCATATCACCGCTCTCTCATGTGCCTTTTACACAATTGTTAGTTCATTTGGTGCATGACGGAGTTGGTAATGCTACCCTCATTTTGTACTTCATGCCAAGACATTGGTTCATTTAATATCATGGATAGGAGAATGCCTGGTTCCATTTTAAGACATCTACATCCACATTGTGTAATTTCCTTAATTCTTTTGACAAATCATTGAAGAGTTGTGGGCCTTTGAATTCCAAGCTATTGCAGTACCTGGACTGCATTTTAGATGAGCAGACGATATTTTTGATACTTCACAATGGCATTTGTATAATTCTAGATGCCAAAGTTAGTTGCTAGCCTTTCCAGAATTCATTGCTGGTGTTGCAGTCATTGTTAGAAATTGTTTTTACACATTCACTGTCAGGGTTAGTACAAAATGCCTCAGGTAATAAGTTCATCATCATCATCATCATCATCATCGTTTAATGTCCGCATTCCATGCTGGCATGGGTTGGATGGTTTGATTGAGGACTGGAAAACCAGAAGGCTGTACCACGCTCCGATCTGATCTGGAAACTTTTCTGCAGCTGGATGCCCTTCCTAATGCCAACCACTCTGAAAGTGTAGTGGGTGCTTTTTACGTGCCACGGGCACAGGAGTCAGTCAGGCGGTACTGGCAATGACCACACTTGAATGGTGCTTTTTATGTGCCACCAGTCAGGCAGAACTGGCAACAACCCACACTCGAATGGTGCCCTTTACATGCCACCGGCTTAGAAGCCAGTCAAGTGATACTGGTAACAGTCACACGCAAACGGTACTTTTTACATGCCACCAGCACCGGAGCCAGTCAAGCTGCACTGGCAATGGCCACACTAGAATGGTGCTTTTTACGTGCCACCAGCACAGGATCAGTCAGGCGGAACTGGCATTGGTGGTTAGTAATCTAGTACCTTACTGGCACTCCATCAATTACAACAAGGGTTCTAGCTGATCCAAGCAACAGAACAGCCCGCTCGTGAAATTGACATGCAAGTGGCTGAGCACTCCACAGACATGCATTAGCTTAAGATACCTCTCAGAAAGATTCAGCATGACACAGAATATAACAAGGCTGGCCCTTTTAATTGCAGATATTACTCTTGTTTGTCAGTTGAGTGGACTGGAGCAATGTGAAATAAAGTGTCTTGCTCAAGAACACAACATGCTGCCAGGGATTGAACTCATGCTCTTATATTTGTGAGCTGAATACCCTAACCACTAAGCCATGCACCGACACTTAATTGTACAGCTATAAATAGTAGTGAATTTGTTCACTGAACATTCCAATAAAGACTATATGAGTGTGTCAGAGCAAGTTTGTGTGTGTGTGTGTGTGTGTGTGTGTGTGTTTGCATGTGTGTGTGTGTGTGTTTGCATGTGTGTGTGTGTGTGTTTGAATGCGTGTTTGGTTACACACGCTGAACAAGTTTGTGGTATGATGTAGAAATCTTTTAGCAGTTTTGGGAAATACATTTTGAGTTGAAGTTAATGTACATCTTTTTTGTTTTTCTTTTACTTGTGTATGTTGACAGGTAATTAATTCTAAAGGAAGGGAGTACTGCTTGTGTGAATAGCATCAGAGTGACCAAACAACTAAAGGAAAGAGGGAAGGAGAGGGAAGAGGGGGAGGAAGATAGGGTGTGATGTAAAGAGGGGTAAAAAGTATTTAAAAAAACAGAGATGAGTTTGATATTTATTTACTGAGACTGAAAACATACATTACATACCCTGAATGCCAGCTTTGCTTTCAAACCCATACATTGCTGCTATTGTATTGCGCTGGCAGTTGAAGTCATAAAATTCTAGCAAGTGGAAACCTGCCATGTGGCATTCAGATGTTTTTATCAGATGTTGTTTCTTTGCCAGACATTTAGATAAGATATTTGTGTGTATCAGTCAAAAAAATAAAATTTAGGGAGGCCAAAAATTTGTATGTAAGCACTGCATTTTTTACCAAGGAGTAACTCTTTTGTTCAAACTGAAAAAGAAACAAACAAATGAGGTTTTTACAGCTGAATTCTATAAGATAAGCAATAATGTTCCATCATATGCACTCAAAGATTGGTGGGCTTCTTCAGTTTTCATATGGTACAGATATTTACTGACTAAGATATTTTGTTATGTTACTTTTGTGACTTTTTGTCATCGGTCATTTTTCTGGATATACAGAAACAATAAATTCCATTGAGTAAAATTAAGTTCTTTATGAATTTAGCCTGAAATAAATGACATACACACATTCACACACATCACAGGCACCCATGCAGGTGGCACATAAAAAAACACCTTTTGAGCGAGGCCATTGCCAGTACAGTGTGACTGGCCCTCGTGCCGGTGGCACGTAAAAGCACCCACTACACTATCGGAGTGGTTGGGGTTAGGAAGGGCATCCAGCTGTAGAAACTCTGCCAGATCAGATTGGAGCCTGGTGCAAACTTCTGGCTTGCCAATCCTCAGTCAAATCGTCCAACCCATGCTAGCATGGAAAGCGGACGTTAAACGATGATGATGATGATGATATATATATATATATATATATATATATAAATTCAATAATAGGATGAATTCTTTTACAGGAATTTATCAAGTAGCTAGCGTGAAAAAAACCTCATAAGGGAAAAAATCCATCATTTATTCCTGAAATATATATTTATTTATATAAGGGCATTACTATACAATAATGCTTCACGCCATGAGGGACTCTAAGCGTGGGTAAGGCCAAGACAATGCAAAGTAAATGCAAGGTAAATCACAAGAAAACAAATATGTGAATTAATCCAGACTTACCTTGTGTTCAATATTTCGGGGTTATGACCCCATTTTCAAGGAATTGACAATTGTTGCCAGTGTGCGTGTGTGTGAGCGTGTGTGGAGTGGACATGCATGGAGAGGTGTTGCTATAGCAACCAGCTAGCTTCCTGTAACTCTTTTATATTGTTAATCTTAAGTTTCTTTTGGTGTATGAGGATGGCCCCAGAGATTCTAAGGTTACCTCTGTTCTGCTGTGTTGCCTTAATGTGCACTGTGAACTGCTGGGCCTGGCATTTCCATAGATGTTTCTTCACAGAAGTGTCTGCCTGCATGTGTTCCTTAATGCGTACATGCAGCTTTCTTGTCATGCTTCCTATGTAGGATGCACCACATTTGCCACAGATGATCTCGTATACAACATAGGTCCTTATTTACATTATTTACATTTGACGGATATTTGTCCTCATCTTTGGTGTTAACACGTTTCGGCTGATACACCCTCCAGTCTTCATCAGATGTCTTGGGGAAATTTCAAACCTGCGTTCTCATTCCTAAAGTAATTTTATTATGCAGGTCACTGCTTGGAATCGAACTTAGAACCTTGGGGTTAGTAGCCCGTGCTCTTAACCACTATGCCTGAATATTAATAATAATAATAATAACATCGAAAAATACCTTAGGAATGAGAACCCAGGTTTGAAATTTCTCCAAGACGCCTGATGAAGGCTGGAGGGTATATCAGCCGAAATGTTGTGTTAACAACAAACAAGATGAGGACAAATATCCGTCAAATTTAAATAATGTAAATAATATACATAATTCCTCATCTCTTAAATATAGAACAACATAGGTCCTCTGGCACAATTCAGGGTCACTGATGGGGCAGTTCGATAATGTGCACTCCTCGGAGTAGTGAGAGGTGTTGTTCTTGGACAGAGCTTTTCTCAGGGAAGGGCCAGTGTGCTCTATCTGTATGTCGAATCCTTCCCTGCAGATTGTGTGTTGTATCGCTGCAATAGTTCTGTCGTCAAAGTGTGGTAGCTTTAGAAAGCACGTGACAGACTTGGGAGTATGATTGTTCTTCCGGAGTTTATTGGCCTTGATGTTCTTTAGGCACCGTTGTTTAGCTAAAGATACCCGCCATCTTTGGTGCTGGTGATGGTGGTAGTAGTAGTAGTAGTAGCAGCAGCATTTTAGCTTCAGCTCAGGCATGAAGGAACAAGCCTGTAATCAAAGGTGCTCTAAACTTGCCCCTCCCATCTTGCATACATTTAGAACCACATAATCCAATGTGCCCTTTATTTTATAAGCTGATTGGGTGTGATCTTTGAAAGATGACATGCTACTCGACCAATAAGACTGGTGTTGATTATACCCACCCTGAAGATCTGCAGGTAAAACAAGGGTGGAAAGGCAAACAGGAATCTAGTTTAGTTGCTTGTAACTGAGTGAAATCTTTTTTTTTTCTTTTTACTTGTTTCAGTAATTTGACTGCGGCCATGCTGGAGCACCGCCTTTAGTCGAATCAAATCAACCCCAGGACTCATTCTTTGTAAGCCTAGTACTTATTCTATCGTTTTCTTTTGCCAAACTACTAAGTTACGGTGACCTAAACACACCAGTATCGGTTGTCAAGCGATGTTGGGGGGACAAACACAGATACACAACATATACACACACATACATACACACACACACACACATATATATATATATATATATATATATATATATATATATATATACATATATATGACAAGCTTCTTTCAGTTTCAGTCTAACAAATCCACTCACAAGGCTTTGGTCAGCCTAAAGCTATAGTAGAAGTCCCTTGCCCAAGGTGCCACACAGTGGAACTGAACCCGGAACCATGTGGCTGGTAAGCAAGCTACTTACCACACAGCCACTCCTGCACGTATGTCAATGATATCAAGTATTGTTAATCCATTAGTGACTAGGATGCATAACCCAGTGGCCAGAGTGTTGCACTCACAATTGTGAGATTGTGCTTTTTATTCCTAGACTAAGAGGGTTATTGTGTTCTTGAGCAAAACACTTCATTTCACACTGCTCTGTGATCACTTCAACAACTGATGCATCATACACCATGCACTTGTTCAGGCAATGTTGATCTAATGGAAGGAAGGAATAAATGTACAGCACATACTTTTGATCACTATAAACAAATCATTTGAACAGGTCATTCAGCAAAAGCTGAACACTCATAAGTTGTTATCGATGGAAGATTCCATCATTAGTTACTATATTTCTGTTGAAATATACTGCTTTTTTTTTTCAATTAATTTTGAAAATAATGATGGATTTAGCAAAATAATTTTGTCATTATTAAACTGGCAATTGGAATATGAATTAACATAAAACTTTGATGAAAGGTTTTAATTTATATCACTTAATCATTTTGTGACCATATTTCAGTTGAAATACACTCTTTTTCATCATCTTCAATTAATTCTAAAAACTATGAAGAATTTAGTAAAATAAATTTGTTACTATTAAGCTGGTGTTTGGAACATAAATTAACATGAAATTTTTATGGAAGGTTTTAATTTATATCACTTTAAATCAGGAAGTTTGTATCATAAATCTAAAAGATAGTTTGTATTGTAGATCTAAAAGATAGAAGTCAGGTAGTGGTGATCAATGGGGCCTCCTCCAAGAAAACACAAATAATGATTGGTTTTCCTTGCTAGCTATGTAGATGATACAAAAGTCTCTCAGAGGATAAAGAATCCTGGAGATGTTGTGCATCCGCAACGTGAATTAGATGCAATATACAGGTGGGCTGAGGAAAATAACATGCAGTTTAATGCTGGAAAATTCCAAGCCCTGCACTACCAACACAGGAAGCTCACCGAAAAGCAGACAGGATACACTGGCCCAGGAGGGATTCCGTCCCTGTATCAAAATCAGTGCATGACCTAGGCACCGACATGAGTAATGATGCATCTTTCCAGGTGCACATTATTAAGCTCGCAATAAAATGCTGACAGCTGGCCAGGTGGATCTTTTGAACTTTCAGAACAAGAGAAAATGAAACCATGATGGTCCTCTGGAGGACTTTCATTCTCAGCCCTCTGGATTATTGCTCCCAACTGTGTTACCAAACAGTGTAAAATTAACAATGGAACTTGAGGCAATCCAGTGAAGCCACACAATGAAAATTGATACAATGCAACATATCAGCTACTGGAAGAGACTGAAAGAGTTAACTATACTCCCTGGAATGAAGGCAGAACTGATATACAGTAACATATATCTGGAAAATCCTAGAAAAACCTGTTCCAAAGTTTGGCATTGTCATTTATACAAACAGGGGTGCTATTGCATGGTACCAAAGATCCCAATATTGCCATCAGGATACAGGACCAGATACTGCAACAGCTTGGGCTTCAAACTCCTACAACTTTTCAGTATCCTCCCACAGATCCTGAGAGACCTGCATGGCATGGATGTAGGCTTTTTCAAAACAAAACTAGATCTCCTTCTGTCAAGAGTTCTGGATGAACCTACCTCTAGGCAAGAAACACAGATGGGGGCAGCAACATCAAACTCCCTCATCCACCAAATGTCACACATGAGAGGAGGTTTAGTGAAAGTGCAGCAAAGTAAACAGTGGTGCCACAGCATGGCCACAGTCCTTGGACTGAAGCTTAAAGAAAAAAAAATCGAGCTGGAGAGTGAAGCATAGTCTTGGGTATCAAAAAGGGTTAATCTGCACAACTTAAACACCAGGTTATAATCAAGAATTGAATGGGGGTCGGTGAAGTTTTCAATAGTATCCCAACAATTCAATGGACTACAAACCAAAAATTCTGAAAAAATTCAGACTGAAGGAATGTAAACCCAGTAATATAGAGAAACTGGTTGGACAGTAGAGAAAATGCACTGTCTGTTACATTAAATACACACAATTAATTGCATGTTGACAGATTGTACATTCTTATACCAATAACACAGCTGAACAAACAAGTCAACTTCCTATTTGGCTACTTGAAATACGCAGAACATTTAGACTTGTTTGCATCCAAGTAAAGGTAATATTTATTGAATCAAATTCTGTCTTTGGTCTATTATTTATTAAAATTACTGAATGCTTTTGTAGCATCAGACTGAATAGCTATGATGTTCAGAAACTAGATTAATGACCATCATCATCATTTAAATGTGAATGGTCTTGGTAGAGAGAAACTGAAAGATATATATGCATATGCATGTGTGTGTGTATATGTACATGTATATAATGTGTATGAGTGTGTGTGTATGTGTCTGTACTTTTGTCCTGACGTCACATGATAGTTGTAAACAAGTGTTACCTTCATACAAGTAGTGCCCTCTGTTTCCAGCCACAAGGGAATATGACCTTGCTTGGAAACAGGTGAGGGTTGTTGACAGGAAGGGCATCCAACCATAAAGAAATCTGCCTCAACAAATTCCATCCATCCCATGCAAGCATGCAAAAGTGGACAGTAAATTTCTCATTTCCATCACTATCTATCGCACTTTCTGCTCTTCATCTTCTACTACACTCTCACCCAAAGTACACAACTCTACTCCCATAGTCTTACAACTTTTACCCATCCATCCTGATTCTCCTGTCAAAGCTATCCTGATCTTCTGGTCATCTTCTCAGAATTGCTACCTTGAGTGAACAAATGCATCATAGAGCATTTGTTCTAACAGGATGCAAAACAACTTCACTAGTGCCAATACCACAATAAAATGCACTCGGTACACTCTCTAAAGGAGTTGGTTATGGGAAGGGCATCCATCCACAAAAACCAGGTCAATAATAAAGTCTACAACTGAGATACGATCCTACAACTCATCTAGGAGAACAGTAACTCCAAATATGAACTGACTTGGATCTTGATGATACATCCAGCCCATGCTTGCATGGAAAACAGACATAAATTTTTGGTGATGAGAAGGGTTATATAGATCAGTAGAGTTTGTTCTGTTTTTAGATACCTTTCTAATACCAGACACTCAATTTAAAACAAGAGTATCATTTCTTTTTTTTTTTTTTGTTAAGCATTGTGTTAACTCAGATTGTTTTTTAGAACCATCTTATAGTTAGATTAGATTTCTCATCACTTAATTGTTTTGTTTTTTCTTTCTTTCACTCATCCTGTATTGGTGGCTCTCCCAACTATGTCTAGGTGTATTTCTAATTCATTCAAATGGATAAAAGTCAGCATTTCCAGTCTTCCCCCACAGCACTTAAATTGTTTCAAATTTTAGCACAAGGTCTGCAATTTTTAAATACTTGTCTAATACTTTACTAAATTAACCCAGGAGGAATAAAAAAACAAAGTTGACCGCAGCAGAAATTGAGCTCAAAAACACAAGAGATCATGACAAATGCTATCAAGTATTTTCCCACTGTTCTAATAATCCCACCAGCTTTGCTGCTTGTCCCATACCACGTAAATTAAACTAGATTTATGCTGAACTATTTTGCTATTGACCTATGTTTAATTTATTCAGTTTTATTTCTGTGGAAAATAATTCATGAAAGAAAATTTAGCTTTTGATATTTTTTATTAGAGTGTGTTTGTTTACATAAGCCATACAGGTTTTTTTGCCACAGTTTTGTGTTGTACGGTCATGTTTTCTTTATTGTATTATATAGTTTACTGTCTTTGTTTAATCTTTATTGTTATAGTTTTTTTGTTGTTAAACCTTCCTGTTACACAGATGTTTTGAAGAGCTGAAAAATAGTTAAAAATAGTTAAAAATAGTAATAAGCAAATTATGAACATCTTGCTATCTTAAAAAGTAATAAAGTAAACATCAGATAATATTTGTAAAATTGAATCAGATAAACATGACTGGAATATCTTTGATTATAGCTTTGTTTAATCAGGTCTATTTTCAATATGTGCTGGAACTTTGGGATTTATTAACTGGGCCCAGGTAACCATCTTTTGCTTATTAAGGACCTCTTCCCATTGTTGCTGTTTTTGTAATTGTTATTTGTTGGTGCTGTTGTTAATTTTATTTTATATGGTTTGATGTACCCCTCTAACTCTGTTGTATCCTATCTTTGGGACATTCTTCCATGTTGTTAAGCCCTAGTGACATATAAAGGATTTATCATTATTATTATTATTATTAAGATGGCAAGCTGGCAGAATCATTAACCTGCCGGACAAAATGCTTAGCAGTATTTCATCTGCTGCTACGTTCTGAGTTCAAATTCTGCCAAGGTCAACTTTGCCTTTCATCCTTTCAAGGTCGATTAAATAAGGACTAGTTACACACTGGGGTCAATATAATCGACTATCCCTCTTCTCCAAAAATTTTCAAGGCCTTATGCCTAGAGTAGAAATAATAATAATAATTATTATTATTATTATTATTATTATTATTATCATAGACATCACACAGTATACAATATCGTGAGGTTGTTGATTGAAGATATTTTGCTTACCAGTGGTTTCTGCTGCTTGTCAAGTCACAATGAGGACCTCAGACAGACTGTACTTTATGCAATATGCAGGCAGTTCCAAGTAATGCCGACTTTTGCAATACATCTAAACTGTAGGGTATCTCTAAGGTTTACACATATTTTTTCAGATTGGGTGGTATTGAACTCAATGCTCCGATGACAATAGGGATAACCTTTATGTTTGACTCTCGTAGCTGTCACATCTTAGTGATCTCAATTCTCAGGTCTCCATATTTATCAACCATTTCTCTTTCTTTCATGATGATATGTCATTTTCCTGGCACTGCCACATCAATTATTAGGCACTCATTTGTCCCTCCTAAAGGTTACTATATCCGGCCATCAGTGCTCTAACACCCTGTCTGTCTGGAAATCAAAGTCCCAGAGGATTTATGCCTTCCCCTTTTCATCCATTACCTTTTCTGATGTATGTTGGTAAGCACCCGTAACCTCATATCCATACTTACGGTATAGTAGCCAGTGGAGGTTTTGGGTGACCTTGTTGTATCTACGCTTGTATTCTTTCTGCGCAAGACTCTCACAAGCACTAACAATGTGAGTCATGCTTTCACCGCTCTTCTCACACATTCCGCAGAGGTCCATTGAACTTGTGTGGTATATATTCATTTTCACTTAGTTTATAGTCAATGCCTAGTCCTGGGCAGTGATGATTAGGCTTTCAGTATTCTTTTTTAGGTTACCCTTATTGAGCCACCTCCATGATGCTTCCTGGTCTTTTAATTTGTTGGTTTCACGGTGGAACTGACCATGTAATTTCATACAGAGCAAGGTTTCTTCTCTCTTGTTGGCTGTTCTTGATTGAAATTCATGAGCACTCTCAAGTCCATTTTTGCTAACTCCTTCTGCACTAGCAGCAAACTGTAGCAGTACTGTATTATTATTATTATTATTATTGAGTGAGAGAGCAGTGCATGCCATCAAAGTGACACTGGGGTAAAATATACAAAGCCCATTATACCCATCATGACTACCCGTCTGATAAGGGTACACCAGGCACATGCATCACAACCATATGTGCGCGACATAGTGATCTCATATCAAGATAAACAGTGCATGGCCTTGCAGGTGGGGCCCAGTTAGAATTTTCTTCAGGTCGAGTAGCCCATCCCACTCAAAAGGTCCCTGAATAAGCTTTGTTTAAGGATGCTGAGCAAAACATCCATGTTTCCAAAGGTGAATTATTCAAATCCCAAAGAATTCCTCTCAGCACATGACTATGATGCTCCCCGACTACTTCTGCTCATGATCAGAGATGCACATATCGTCAGCCACCAAGGGACATGCTCAACTGGTTAAGGTCAAACAACTGACAAGCAAATCTGTGGTATTAAGCAGAATATTTGCTGTAACCCATCTTTTATACCAAGACAAAACAATGTACATGATAACACTTCCAATCAATTAAGATCAGAAGCCATGAGAGCCACTGCCTGGTACTGCATCCGGGCATTTATTATTATTATTATTATTATTATTATTATTATTATTATTTCCATTTTACTTCTCAGAGCTCTCAATTTTACTTGCTCCAATTAATTAAGAGCAGACAGCAACCTGTTGTCAAAGGTCTCACAGTGTCACTTTCCACAATACCTAACACCTAAGTACCCATCTCAAAATTCTCCTTGTCCCCAACAGAGCAGTTTTCTGAGCATGTTCTGTCCTCATGTCAATTCCACTTTCTCCGACATATTTCTCAAACCTGGTTGTTAGTGCTCCCAGTGCCCCTACAACTACTGGAATGACAGTTACTCTCTTCATTGCCAACATTCAAGATTTTATTATTATTTTTTTTTGTTTTTTAGTAGCTTGTATTTTACAATCTTTTCCAGTTCTTTGTCACATACATGTATGTCTCTAGGTATGGCAATATCTATGATATTGGTTTCCTTTTTCCTTTTATCCACTACAACAATGTCTGGTCTCTAAGCATCAACCACTGAATCACACTGGATTGTTTGTGTTGTGTCTTCTCAAGACCACAATGGACATAACTACATCTTTTCCATGTAAATCAAAATAATTTCTTTAATTGTTTGTTTTCTGTCTTCTCAAATACAGCGACACCATCTTCCCCCACTACCACTTTTGAATTTCCATGCTGACTCAAATCAGCTAACTCAAGACTGCAATGGAAATAACTACATCTTCTTCATGTAAATCGAAATAATTTTTTAAATTTCTTATTTACTCTGTAAGAACAGCCATGTTCTATGAAATATTTAAACTTCTATATTTAAACTAATAAATTCTGTTGTGGTCCCTTTCCCCACCCCTCTCTCTCTCCCTCCCTCTCTCTCTCTATCAGGCATATCTTTCTTGTTTGTTTTGTGTCTTCTCACACATAACAACATCTTCCCTCACTGGCGATGCGCTCACCCACCCCACCCCAACCAGCTCAATTTCTTGTATAGAGCTGCACAGTTAGACACATCCTCCTCTGCCCCATCTTTCTCAATCTCTTTCCCCATGTCTTCTTTCTTGGTGATGTTACATTCGCCACCATATTCTACTCAATACTACAGATTTGCTTGTCAATTGTTTGACCTTTGGGCATGTCCCTTGGTGGCTGACAACATATGCATCTCTGATCATGAGCAGTAGTGGAGGAGCATCATAGCCATGCGTTGAGAGGAATTCTTTGGGGTTTAAATAATTTATCACTAGAAGCATGGATGTTTCATTCAACAGCCTTAAACAAACCTTATTCAGGGACCTTTTGAGCAGGATGGGGCTCAATTCTAACTGGGCCCCACCATGTACTGTTTATCTTGATATGATGCTGCACACATATGGTTTGTGATGCATGTGCCTGGTGTACGCTTATCGGATGGGTAATCATGATGGGTATATTTGTACCTCAGTGTCACTTTGAGGGCATGCACTGCTCTCTCACTCAATAATAATAATGATGATAATTATAATAATATGCAATACCAGGCAGTGACTCTCATGGCTTCGGATTTTAACTGACTGGAGGTGTTATTATGTACATGCTTTGTCTTGGTATAAAAAGATGGACTACAGCAAATATTCTACTCAATACCACAGATGTTTTCCAGTTGCTTACCTTAACCAGTTGAGTATGTTCCTAGTGGCTGACAATATGTGCATCTCTTAACATGAGCAGGAGTAGTGGGAAAGCATCAAAGCCATGTGTTGAGAGAAATTCTTTGGGGTTTGAAGAATTCAGCTCTGGGAACATGGGTTTTTCGTTCATCATTCTTGAACTTATTGCAGCAGTCCTTTAATTTTTCTAAGCCCTTTAAAAAAACTTGGAAGGTTAGGTCTCCAACCAGGCCTTTTGAAATATCCTTAAAGCCAGGATCTTTTCAGCACCCCTCGTATCCTTCAAAGCCACTAAAGTGTGCATCATTGATACACTAGCATTGATTCAATCAATTACACACCTTTCACAAATTATATGACTGTATATTTGCGTCACCAAATCCTTATTATTGTTTTACATTGTTATTACTTACCTACTCTTTGTTTTGCTTCTTTCCTCAGGTACAAATGTGCAGTAGTTACCAGCATGTTGCACCTTGGTTTAAACTGCTTATCTACCCACACCGCTCATTAATGGACTGGTGCCGAATAAGCATTCGCAGGAACTTACGTTATTGCATAGATGACAGCATTAAAGAGTTGGAAATTCCTTTGGAACTTAAACATTTCCTATCACTCAAAGAATTCACATGATGCCAAACCCAGACCTATTTTAATATTTCATTTTATATTCTACCTTTTGCAGTTGGTACCATCAATGTGAAGGACAATCATTGCATTTGTCAATCCAATTTCTCTGAAGAACTGGAATGCCTAAATACTACAGCCATCCTTGGTGCTACACTAAATTCTTTCCTAATAACACCTGAAAAGCAAATTCTAATGCAAAACTGTAAAACTCTCAGTACGTGTTTGTGTGTGTGTATATATATATATATATATATATATATATATATATATAAATATACATATATGCATATATATAGTTGCTGTTTATTTATTTTGTGATACTGAACCAAAAAAGAGCTCATGACAATCTTTTGTTAGAAGTGTGTGTTGAGTCTGACACTCATTGATGTAACAGGATTACATATACACCCTATGCTCAAACGTAAAGATTTCATGCAGTCAACCAATCCACTGTATTGCATGCTTGACTGTATTCATCAATGCACTGTGAAATAAGTACATACATACATATATATATACATACATACAAATATATATATATACGTATATACATACATACATACATACATACATACATACATATATATATATATATATATATATATATATATATATATATACATATGAAATTTTATTTACCATATTGAGTACTCTCTCACTCACTGTCCTTTTACACACAAAAATATTGGTGTAAAAACACACACACACACACGTACATACGTAGCTACTTTTGAAGCAGTTACAAATAAGGAAATTAAGAAAAAAAATGAAAAGTCTTTCAAAATTCATATTTTTTAAGATAGAATTTTTTTTTTTTTAAAGATTTTAATCATTCAAAGAAGCTCTTGTTTGAAATTAAAACATAAGGTTTCATCTATTGTGATTGATTGATTAATTGATTTGATAATTGAATTAATATTGATGACAGTCTGGAATGTTATGATGGAGATAATACAATTTACAAAAAATATATAAATAAAAACAAAAAGCAGTTAAATCTTGTATACTTGTTGTTCTTCCTTTGATTTTTTTTTTTTAAACTCCAGACACCACAGGTCCTGAGGAAAGCTGATATCTTGAATATTTAGGTGATAATGCACAAGCACCGGTTACGTTGGACTGGACACCTTATTAGAATGAAGGATAGCAGGATCCCTAAGCAGATGCCATATGGGGACCTTGTAAGTGGAAAAAGACCCCAGTAGAAACCAAGGCTGCGATTTAAGGACATACATACATACATACATACATTCTCTTGTTCATTTACCCTTTTACTTGTTTCAGTCATTTTGACTGTGACCATGCTGTTTTTTGTAAGCCTAGTACTTATTCTATTGGACTCTTTTGCTGAATCATTAAGTTATGGGGACATAAACACACCAGCATCAGTTGTCAAGAGATGGCAGAGGTATACATACATTACACACACACAAACACTCATACATAATGATGGCAGTCAGCTCAGTAATGATTATAATTATTGCTTGTTAATGAGCTGCAATTTAAAGATAAATTTTCAACCTTGCTCATGATTTGCAGCTTTTACTGTAACTATTAAATAAATGTGTTCTGTTCACTGGAGGCTGCTTAATAATGGTAGTGAGAGAGAGAGAGAGAGAGGGGGGGAAGAGAGAGAGAGTGTGTGTGTGTACTCAAGAGGAAAGATTTACTTCTAAGTCTTTTTTTTCTCTCTCTTGTTTTCTGTTGAGAAATTTTTATTGGATGGCAAAAAAATGGAGAGGAAAGTGCATACAAAATATTTTGCATGTTCCTTCTCTTTGCTTTTTTTACTAGTTTTCCATATCAAGGCTCCAGTGTATTATTTAAATGTCTCAGTTAAATGCAATACACAATCATGACAGTTGGCATTGTGTACAAACATGTCTCTTTAGACTTCCAATAAAGAGATAAAGTTTCAAACATGATTGGCCGACATTGTCTTTTTTAAAGAGGCAATGATCTATTTTTACCCTCATCACAATCTTTTGTTCATGTAACATGGCCAACTAGACCAGTCTAGAAAGACAAACTTGTTTACAAGTTGATTATTGATCTTTTATAGGGTTTTCTTTCTCTGTACCTCACTTCAGTTTTGCATATCTAATGAGATTTGCTTTATATTGCTTGAACACATTAAGTGTATTTGTATCCCCTTTTGTCCTTTAACCTTTCACATGAATATTACCCACTGTTTTTACATTGAATTTAAGATAGTCTTTATCATTTAACTTCAAATTTTTCAGTGGGTATTTTCCCAAGAACATAATTCTCCATAAAACAGACACTTTGGAGTTCTTTTGTATTCTATGTGAACTGCATGGCCTGCCCACTTTGGTCTGCTACATTATAAGAAAGCTTCTGTGCATGCAACATTTGCTAACACCAAAACATCAATATTCCTTACAAAATTTCAATATTCCTTACATAGTCTCACCAAGATGTATGCAAAATTTTTCAATGTGGCTGTGTGGTAAGAAGTTTGCTTCCCAACCACATGGTTCTAGGTTCTGTCCAGCTGTGTGGCACCTTAGGCAAATGTCTTCTACTATTGCTCTGGGCCAACCAAAGCCTAGTGAGTGGCTTTGGTAGACTGAAACTGGAAGAAGCCCATCGTGTGCGCGTGTGTGTGTGTTTTGTTCCCACTACACCACTTGACAACCAGTGTTGGTTTGTTTATATCCCCTTAACTTAGCAGTTCAGAAAATGGGCCAACAGAATAAGTACCAGGCTTAAAAAAAAAAAGTACTGGAGTCGATTCATTTGACTAAAAATTCTTCACGGTGGTGCTCCAGCATGGCCACAGTCTAATGACTGAAACAAGTAAAAGAAGACACTTTTATTGAAAATGTTCCAACCAATTAACATGTTCATGTTCCACAGCCATAATATATAAGCAAAAAATACACACAGGCAAAATCATGTTTTAAAAATAAATATTTTATTGTCATTTTTTTAATTTATCATTGAGACAATAATGAAGATTATCATTTTCCAAAAGATATCCATGACTTCTGTGTTCTATCTGCAGTTTTGTCATTGAGATTTACATCCTTATTCAACACGCTGACAAGATATTTAAAAGAAGACACATTTTTTAAAATGTTAACCAAATACCATTATTTCTGGATCCACATGAACCTTTTCTCGGGCAAGATTGATAAAGAACAACAGTTTTAGCAAATGACCAATGAAATTTTATTCATAGGCATTTGAAATTTTTTTTTTATTGTGCATGACAACACTGGACAACAGTCACCAGTGTGCAAAAGATCTTTTATCATAAATGCTAAAGTGAGTAATTTAGGATTGTTTGGGGTTGAGTAAACTTATCAGTTGTGTAGTAGCAAAGGCCATTATTGTGGAAGCACATGGCTTAGTAGTTAGGATGTTGATCACATGATTACAAGATTGTGGTTTTGATTTCTTGACCAAGAATGCATTATGTTCTCAAGCAAAACATTTCATTTCATGTAACTCCAGTCCACTCAGCTGATGAAAATGAGTAATCCTGCAATGGATCAGCATTCCGTCCAGGAATAATATATGCACCATGGAAACAGGAAATTAGCCCTATGAATCTATATGATGATTTTGTAATGTTGCTTTTTTCTAGGTAGAGTTGTTGGCCCTACACAAGCCCAGTTTTACCTCTGGGAAAAGTTGGTTCAAATTATTCTGGCCTCTATCCTTTAACCTGTTCAGCATGGTAGATCCTACAAGGAGCTTGCACTCTGCTGGCATTATTAAGTGCTTCATACATTAGACTGTTTAATGGACTGCTCAAATAGAATTGCCAATAGCCATAACAATGAGTTATATGCGCTAATGCAGGCAAACCTTCTACAGGAAACTCCATTGAAAATATATACAATAGCATTTTCCTATTCTTTGATTCCCCCTCAACAACCAGCTAACAAACAAGTACTGTCTGTTATTATAAAATGTTCTGAAAGCTTCTACTTTAGCTGGAACAAATTTTATCATTATATTTCCTAACAATCATTTTGCTATATTTTATTTGATAGTTGAGCAGATTCAATTGCTATTTTCTAGGAAGCTATGTAGTCAAGCAACCACATAAAGTCTCCCTCATTGGCTTGTTATATTACTTGTATATTTGGGAGGATGAGATGAAACAATCTATTGATGATTGAAGCACCAGGCAAGCCACAACATGATACCTCATTGTAACCAGAACCTAACTGTTTGCCAAAATGTCTTTGCCATTGTAACCATGAATATCTCCAACAAATTCCACATAAACCACCTACACTCGGATATACTGCTGCAAACAACAACTTTTTAATTGAATGGGCAATGGTGCCTAAAAATAACTATAGAAAAATACATTACTAAATGTCCTTTCCAGGTGATGCTAGTAAGTTAGCTATGGCCTAGGTCAATGTGGCCGAAACCTATCTAAGTATCTCAGCTAGACACACAAACCAACACTTTTCATTGCTGACTGTTTTTTCTTCCTTAACACATTTGTGCAGAATCTTTATGAAATAGCCACTTAGTTAATTAACTACAAAGTAAGAGACAGGAAAGGTGGTAATTCAAGCAATGTTGATCTAAGAACATTAATAGAACAGGTGCTTCTTAATGGCAAGGAGAGCTCCCATCACCTTTCACAAGGCTCCTGAGAGTGGTGGGAGAAAGAGGGGGAGAAACTATGACTCATGGGTTATCTGCAGGTCAGACAACTGGTCCAAATGTCACAATAGAGAGAAGAACGTGACCAAAGGTATCCAAGGGCCAGAATATGGTGTTAGAGTGGACAATGGATTAAATCTACTACTCATGAATACATACATCTAACTGCTGCACAGTCACCATGCACCAAATTTCATTTGCATGATCTGGGCCAACATCATCATCATTTAACGTCCACTTTCCATGCTAGCATGGGTTGGACGATTTGACTGGGGACTGGCGAACCAGATGGCTACACCATACTCCAATCTCATCTGGCAGAGTTTCTATGGCTGGATGCCCTTCCTAACGCCAACCACTCTGAGAGTGTAGTGGATGCTTTTTACGTGCCACCAGCACGAGGGCCAGTCCGGCGGTACTGGCAACGGCCATGCTCAAATGGTGTTTTTTATGTGCCACCTGCACAGGAGTCAGCTAATGTTTTGTTCGCATGCCACCGGCACAAGTGCCAGTAAGGTGAAGCTGGAAACGATCGTGCTCAAATGGTGCTTTTTACATGCCACCAGCATGGGAGCAAGACCGCTGCTCTGGCAGTGATCCTGCTCGGATGATGCTGTTAGCACTCCACTGGCACGGGTGCCAGTCATCAAATTTGGTTCAGTTAACATAAGACTATAATAGTAGATATATTCCCATGGTGCCATGCCTGTATCAAGAATATATATGATACAATATCAAAATGCATTCTTGAAATTACTATCTTGCAAACTTGACCCTTTGAGCCCTGACCTCCTGAACCCTATTTGACCATACACATGGCTTCCTGATGCACACCACTGGTAGAGCGGTACTACGGTATAGAGAAAAATAAGCCATCCATTGGTAAACCGGTGTTATGAGCTCAAAGGGTTAATCTATACCAAAATAAGTGATGTCTGGACTTTATGAAATAATCAAGGGTTCTACATAGACTGACTACATTAGATTTTATTAAAAAGTTAGAGTTTATGATAAGTACCTTTTGAAGAAACGGTTGAGTTTACAGGACTGAAAATTCTTAATATAAACAGCAAGTACAAATAAATAATATATAAGTCAGCATCTTTAATATTTAATTAATCAAATTCTAGGCAATCTTGAGATAAAATTTAAGAGCATTTGAATTTTGATTAAGTTGATAGTTGAGATCTGAGGAAAGTAGATATAGAATATCAGCAATTACTCCTTTAGTGAAGAGATGGATCCTTCTTCAGAGAGGTGGACTGATCATTGGCAAGATGGGGCCTTCATTGGTAAAATGCATCTTTTATTGAAGAAATGGATCCTTCATTGGTAAGCTATGTTATATAAGGCTGTTGGATTTTCCTTCATTCTCATGGCAAACCACACTTATTGCACTTTCACTTTCAAATAGTTGGATATAATTAGTTTTAGATATATGTATATATATATATATATATATATATATATTTTTTTTTTTTTCTCTCTGCAACCAGGAAAAGAGATCAATCTGATTAATTTTAAATATTAATTAGCATCTTAACAGAGTTTGATAATTCACTCACTTTATCCACAGTGCACAAAAAAGTTTAACCAATACCTGATGAGGTATTCATAAATGCTGAAACTAGTCAGATTGACACACTCTTTTCTGACCTGAAAATAAAAACTTTTTTATTTAACCATAGTGATTATTTTTGTATAGTGATGTCAAATATACATTTACTAAAGAAACATGCATGTAAGTTTATCTTTACATCTCTAAACATGTGTATATTTGTGAGCATGCACTACAGGTGAATGCATAAATTTATATCCAAAATATCATGTGCAATAAATTATATGAATGTTTGAAATTAATTGTCACTTGGTCTAATGTATACATTTTTATATAAGAAACAAATAATCAGAAATAAAATTTTAAACTAAAAATAAAATACATAAAGAAATTCTTTTTTTCTTCTTTTTGCTTAATGAAAACTCAGATTCTCAGGTGAAATGAGATATGTCTATATCCACATACTTGTTTTTGACAGTAAATGTTGTATTTATAAAAAGCCAGAGGTTATTTGAATCTAAAATCACAAAAATATGTCCATTAAAGTTGGACACACCTATTATAGACAAATTACATAAATATCTCAACAGTGACAACATAAACTTGTTTCAAACATGCATGCTGTGTCTTTGTTTATCTTTCGTCTCCTTACTATTGTCTTTCACTCCCAGTTCTTCTTCTTCTTCTTCTCTCTCTAACTCATTCTCTTTCTCTCACTAGCTCATTCTCTCGCTTTCTCTTTCACCCTCTCTTTAATTCTGTTTTACTATGCTTTTACTCTCTCGTTTTTTATATATATGGTACAGGTGGTTGGTTAAGAAGCTTGCTTTTGCAACCATATGGTTTCGGATTCATTCCCAAAGAGTGGTACCTTCTACCATAGTCTTGAGCCAATCCAATGCCTTGTGAGTGAATCTAGTAGAGGGAAACTGTGCGGAAACCTGTCATATATATATATATATATATATATATATATATATATATATATAGTCACTATAAGGATATATAAACCTCTTATGAGGATTACTTCATCCAAGTGACACTGGTTTACTATATCATATTGTTGAGAAATATCTCTTCAATATAAAAATAGGTATATTATGAATATCAAATATTATTAAGTTAGAAAATGGATATAAATTAATGGATATAATTTAATTTATTAACATTTTTAAGAAGGCCTACAATTGTTTCAGTTCACACTCAATACAAATCACAAACATATAGAATAAAATGAGTTTGCATTTTGAATATTTAGAGTAAAATATCTTCAGGGCCAATGGACATTAAGGAAACTACATGCTGATCAATTGAGATTCTCCATCAGACTGCTGGAGAATTTCATTTGAAATCTTTTCATCCTTAATTATTCCCAGTACAATCACAGAATAATCAAACATGAAAGTAATGACACATATACTCCCATTGCCTATATTTTCTAACTTCAATCACATTGTCTATATAGACATATTCATTCATGAAACATCATAATTTTCAGTGGAGGCTCTGAATTCTAAAGAAAATCTATAGAGATAAACTTAAAAGTGAGAATATCACACTGCTAACATAACATAAGACAATGTATTGAATTGTAAACCTTTAATATACTTTGTAGTATATCACGGTTGCAAAACAAAATGCCATGACCTTGCCAGTGATTAAATATATATGTACCAGCTACCAGGAATGTGTTCAATATACAAATTGGACTATCTAATTATGTTACACTGCTAAATCTAGTGGGTATTTAAGCAATGTGTTCGTGGATTATTGATGGGTTAGATGAGGTGCTGATGAAAGGATAATAACCCTTGAAATATGCATATACACCCATTACCTATTTTTTGCTATCTTTGGTTATACTGTGTACAAAGATATATTCATTTACAAAACATTGTAATTTGCAGTGTTGGCTCTGAATTCTAAAAAAAAATCATCATCATCATCATGAAACATCCTCCTTCCATTCTGGTATGTGTTGGGAGCTTACTAGGCAGAAGACTGAACCAGGCTTCAGTGTCTGTTTTGGCATGGTTTTTACAGCTGGATGCCCTTCCTAACACCAACCACTCCACAGATGGGCTGAGTGCTTTTTGCATGGCACCAGCACAGGTGAGGTCAGTTTTGGCATGGTTTTTACAGCTGGATGATTTTCCAAATGCCAACCACTTTACAGAGTGGACTGGGTATTTTTTAAGTAGCAACAGCACTAGCAGAGTCACCAAGTAACTTTGCAAGACATGGAATCTTTAAGGGAGAGGGGCCATTGAGGGAGTGATCTTGTGCCAGATGATGAATGATTAGAGAGTGACAGGGAGACAGATCTATTGAGATAAACTTAAAAGTGAAAATAATGCACTGCTAACACAAGGCAAGACATAGTATCGACTTGTAAACCTGTTGTATACTTGATAGTTTATTATGGCTTCAAAACGAAATATCGTTGCCCTACTAGCAATTAAATAAAGGTAATGTCCTGATTCATTCATGCTGTAACTGTCTGAATTCTTAGATAACACTTTAAGATAGAAATTTATAAGTCTGTATTCCACCTTAGAGTATTGACAATCCCAATTGATGAGGACTATCAGTAGGATGGTCACTACTTGAGAATTCATACAATCTGAATGTATCACAAGCATACACTTCCATACACACAAGAGAATGCAAGTGTAAGGCAACTAGTGTGTTTGTATCAAAATACAAAGGATGACACAATGCCATCACTCAACGGAAGAAAAGTATTCCATGCTCTACATATGTCTACTACATGCATACACCAAACACTGTTATGACAGCTTGTATATGTATATGTGTGCATTCATCAGCAGAGGCAACAGTGACAACAGCAGCAGCATTTTAATGTGTACTTTTCTATGCTTGCCTGGGTCAGGCGTTCCATTTTTTGAATTTATGTGTGTGTGTGTATACACTTATGTACATACACTCACAGACATGTATGCACCCATATATGTCGATAGAATGATACTTCATCTTTAGTAACTCTTCCTTTTCTTCTTCATTGCAGGCAAATAACAGGTTCCAGTGTCCAATCATTGAGTTCTTGACCAAGTGGAGTGCAGGCTGCCTGACATGCACAGATGACTACAGCTCATTTACAGAGATGACACCATCAGGAACAGGAATGTGCACAAATGGCCGAAGAATTTTAGGGAACGAGAAACCAGCATTGAAGACAAACTATACACTGGCAGACCATTAACTGCAACCACTGACACAAATGACAAGCATTTTGGAGGCATGTGTCTTGATGGTTAGGGTGTTAACCTCATGATTGTAAGATTTTGGTTTCAAATCCTGGACCTGGCAATGTGTCTTCTTGAACAAAACCCTTCATTTCACATTGTTCTAGTCTAATGAGTAATCAAACTTGATTAAACAGAAAACTGAGAAATCCTAAATTTCACTCCTAAGCTATTAGTGTGGTTCTGTGTGTGTGTGTGTGTGTGTGTATATATATATATGTGTGTGTGTATATATATATATATATATATATATATATATATATCAACTTTAAATAGAGCTCAAAGCTGATCCATTGAAAATATTTTATTACAACAATAATAATAATAATAATAATAATGATGATGAAATTGACCTATGAACATTTCGATGGAACATCCAGAATGATTAATACATATCATAAAATATTATAAAATATAGGATACTCCTTCTCCTCGGGGTCCCATTATTATTGCTATTATTATTATTATTATTACTAGTAATATACAGCCAATAAAAACAGAAAACATTCAAATCCAATTTTTATATTTGACCCATGAAAATATACAAAACAGGATGAAAAGGTATTAGATGGCACACAACCGTTCATCCCAAATGTGCAAGGAACGAGCAAATGGCAAATCAACTCAAACCCCCAACCACTCCGAGAGTGTAGTGGGTGCTTTTACATGCCACCTGCACTAGGGCCAGTCAGGCAGTACTGACAAGATATATATAGATATATATATAATTAATCAATTAAAAAAGTGGAGAAGAAAAACAGAAAAAAGCATCAATGCGAAGACATGGTACATGCAAAGTATTAATAAGATGCTCAGAGAAGGAAAGAAAGAGTGGTTGTTTTACATTTTGAGCAAAGCTCTTCTTCGGAAACAGGAGACATGGGAAAGTCCAAAAGAAAATGAAGAAAGAGGAAAAAAATCACCAACAATCCACATGTCATTACAGCATATGTATATATAATTGTTTAATAAACATATTATATATTTTTATGAGCTACTAATAGTTTCATACAATGACAACATCTCAGACAACATTTTTTAACACATCTGGTGTCTTCGTGTAATCCTCAGGTTAGCCTTCACACAATGCCCAGGCTAGACTGAGGATTGTGTGAAGGCACCAGATGTGTTAAAAATGCTGTCCGAGATGTTGTCATTACATGAAACTATTAGTAGGTTATAAAAATATATACTGTGTTTATTAGATATTTATCTCACATTAGATGGAGTACCTTTTTTGTTAATATTACCATCACAGAATAGTACACTATATATTTGTGTGTGTGTGTGTGTATATATATATATATATATCATCATCATCGTTTAACGTCCGCTTTCCATGTTAGCATGGGTTGGACGATTTGACTGAGGACTGGTGAAACCGGATGGCAACACCAGGCTCCAATCTAATTTGGCAGAGTTTCTACAGCTGGATGCCCTTCCGAACGCCAACCACTCAGAGAGTGTAGTGGGTGCTTTACACACACACACACATATATGCACTCACACACACACACAAATGTAGATATATTCACAAACACATGCATATACATATATTACCTAGGCCTTAAATGTGTTCAACTTTGTGTATGGCTATGTCCTTTGGTTGCTGGAGATGACACCTAAAGAGGCAGGAAAATGTATCCACAACTCTCCTCATATTCCCTGACAATAAGCTTGTTGTTTTCCTTAATGGTTCATCAATTGGAAAATTCTTGAGTCTTGAGATCATCTCCCCTTTTCAGATGGAGCTTAGTCTTAATTGTCATTTGGTAATTAAGACACAACCTCTAGAATTAGAGATCATCACCATCATCATCATCATCATTTAACATCTATTGTCCATGCTGGCATAGGTTAGACCGTTTGACCAAGGCTGGTAAGCTGAAAGGCTGCACCAGACTCCAGTTTGATTTGGCATGGTTTTCTAGGGCTGGATGCCCTTCCTAATGCCAACCACTCTGAGAGTGTAATGGGTGCTTTTACGTGCCACCAGCGTGAATGCCATTTGCATGACACCAGTATCTGCCATGATTGTGATTTTTCTCAGCTTAATGGGTCATCTTTTCATGCACAACATAATGCCTAAGATCTCAGTCATTGCCTCTGTGAGACCCAACACTTGAAAGGAACTCAGCCACTTTGCATCCCTGAGGCCCAACGCTCAAAAGGAACTTAACCACTTTGCCTCTGTGAGGTCCAACGGTCAAAAGGTGCTCTTTATGTGCCACCAGCAGAGGTGCCAGTTATATGATACCAGCATCAACCATGACTATGATTTCACTTGGCTTGAAGGGTCTTCTCAAGCACAGCATATTGCCAAAGTACTCAGTCACTAGTCATTGCCTTTGTGAGGCTTCACCACTTCGTCCCATGTCTTCCTGGGTCTACCTCTACCACAGGTTCCCTCCACAGTTAGAGATTGGCACTTCTTTACACAGTGGTCCTTGTCCATATTCATCACATGACCAAACCAGTGCAGTCATCTCTCTTGCACACCACATCTGATGCCTCTTATGCCTAACTTTTCTCTCAAGATGCTTACATTCTGTCGAACATGCACACTGATATTGCACATCCAGTGAAGCATACTGGCTTCATTTCTTTCAAGCCTACACATGTCCTTGGCTGTCACAGCCCATGTTTTATTGCCATGTAGCATAACTGTTCACACACAGGCATCATACAATCTGCCTTTCACTCTGAGAGAGAGGCCTTTGTTGCCAGTAGAAGTAGGAGCTCTGTGAACTTTACCTAGCCTAATCTTATTCTCACAGCTACACTTGCAGAACATTCATCTCCACTACTAACTTTGGTCACCTAGATAATGGAAGCTATCTACTACCTCTAGCATGTTCCCCTGGCAGTTGATGGAGTCTATTTTCTGCACATTTTCTGTGTTTATTGTACCTGTGTCTCTTCCACATACAAAAGCTAATTTCCCTGTTAACCTTCCTCTAATATTGCTGCACCTTTTATGTGTCCAAAGCTTACATCAGGTGCATCTTATGGAGTTGCTACCAATGCCTTTTCAACAAATCGAGCAGGGCCCTCTACCTGAAGGGATTTGTGATTTGTCTGCCTTCTTACTTAATAAAACTTTGGTTTTTGCTAGGTTAACTTTAAGACCCTCCAATTCTAGAGTTTGCTTCCATACCTGGAACTTCTCTAGTTTTGGTAGTGATTCAGCAATAAGAGCAAGGTCATCAGCATAGAGATCCCATGGGCAGCCTGTCTTGAATTCCTCTGTTATAGCCTGGAGGATTATGATGAACAAGAGGGGGCTGAAGACTGATCCTTGGTGAACCCCTACTTGTACCCTGAATCCTTTGCTGTACTCATTGCCATCCCTTACCTTACTGGTATCATTCCTATACATAGCTTGTACAGTTCTCATCAACCACTTGTCTATCTCTAGTTTTCACATTGACCACCAGATAAGGGATCAGAGGACTCTGTCAAAGGCTTTCTCCAAGGCAACAAAGGCAAGTACAGAGGTTTATGTTAGGCTCAGTACTTCTCTTGCAGTTGCCTTACCAGAAATATAGCATCAGTGGTGCTTCTCCCTGGCACAAAACAAAACTGAATCTCATCTAGGCTAACTCTCTCCCTAATTAGTTGGGCTATGACTCTTTCCATAACTTGCATAATTTTAATAAATCAAGAACTTACTGTATTTATTTATGTTGTTCAAATACGTGCCAGTGGCACATTTTTGCTTATATACATACATGTACTTATGTATGTGTATATATATATACATATATCATGATCATATATATATATATATTATCCTCATCATCATCATCAAATGTTCGCTTTCCAGGCTGTCATGGGTTAGACACTTTAACTGAAACTGCCAAGCCGAAGAGCTGCACCAGGGTCCAGTATGACTTTGACATGGTTTCTATGGATGGATGCCCTAGACCAACTTATCTTATCTGTGTATATCTCAGCATGTGTGTCTGATAGGTAGCCAGAAGGTAAATCCTTTGAGAGAGAAATCAAAGGTTTGAGAGCTTATTTGTACTAAATGGCTGGTGGGAGGCAATATGGCTGCCAGAAGTAAAAGCCATGCTTGTATCTTAGTACTTAGCGGTCTATGGGCCAAATTTAATGAAAGAGCAGACAGATAAGCAAACATCAAAGCAGATTCATAGCACTAACGAAGAGAATGACAAACATCAAAGCAGATTCATAGTATTAACAAAGAGAATGACAAGAGACAGGAGAGACAAAGAAAACAT
The DNA here is from genome assembly GCF_001194135.2 of Octopus bimaculoides. NCBI lineage: Eukaryota > Metazoa > Mollusca > Cephalopoda > Octopoda > Octopodidae > Octopus > Octopus bimaculoides. The sequence continues at coordinate 23,048,202 of NC_068984.1, forward strand.
AAGTTACATTAAATTAAATCAAGTTAAATAAATTAATCAATGCACACACACACACACACACATATTTCATTATTTTAACATCTACTGTGCTTGCATTGCTTAGTTAGCATAGACTGAAGCAGATTTTCTACACTCAGATGCCCATCTTATAACCAACATTTGCTTACAGTAATCTGTTGCCATATCACGGTTCACCTATCATGGTTCACCTATCGCAGTTTATCATTTAAGCTTACATCGATTCCTCCATGGATTTGTTTTGCATTTATAATAAAATAAATGTATATAAATTATAAAAATATTAAAAAAAAAAAATATGTGCATCAGCATGGCCGCAGCTCTGAGCTGAAACTTTGAAATGAAATGAAAGTACAGAACCGTTTCTACTTCGCGGATTTTCACCTATTGGAGTGGGGTGGGGAGCAGGTTGGAACGTAACACCTGCAATAGGTGAGTGAGTGAGTGAGACATGTTTTTTGAAAAACATTGAAAATGAGTGACATTGCAGTGTTAAGACAAGATGCAAATAGACAACAATGCACATACATGTATGTGTATATATATACATACCTACACATACACACACACACATGTCTATGTACATATACATATATGTAAACAAATCACCAGTAGTTCATATACCCAAAAAAGAAACACACACAAAAGCATTAGAGCAGTAGGGTATTTTTCAGGAAGTTAAAAGTTACAGCCAGTCATAGAGTGACCATTGGTTTCACACCTATACTGCTAAGTGCTTTATAGATGCAAAACCAATGGTCACTCTATGACTGACCATAACTTTTAACTTCGAAAAGGATATATATGTAAATGTGTGTGTATATGTATATATATCATCATCATCATCATTTTATGTCCATGTTCCATGCTAGCATAGGTGGAACAGTATCACAAGGGTTGGCCAACCCAAAGCCGGCACCAGATTTCTGTGACCGTTTTGGCAGGATTTTTACAGCTGGCTGCCCTTCCTAACACCAACCACTCAGTGGAGTGGACTTAGTACTTTTTATGTGGCACAAGCACAGGTGAGGTGAGTAGTGCTTTTTGCATGGCACAAGCACAGGCGAGGTCAGTTTTGGCAAGGTTTTTACAGTTGGATGCACTTCCAAACACCAACCACTGGACTGGGTGCTTTATACGTCTTTTTTGATATCCAGTTTGCAAGATTCTTAATGTGAAATCATATGCTGAAATAAATTTTGTTGTGTCTACGGAGAGTCATTATGCCAATATAATTAACATACACACTGGTTCAATTCCACTCCTTTATTAGTAGTCAATTAGTTAAATATCCAACTGATTTGTTTTGCTTCGGTTTGTCAAAGCTCTTCTGTTGCTATTTGCAAACATTTCAATGACTATTGATTTGGTCCATTATAGAGGCCACATTTGTCTGTTTGAGATTTGTCATGTGTGTGTGTACTTGTGTGCGTACATATGTATGTAGGTATATATTGTGTATGTATGCATGTATGTATTCTATATATTCATGGTTGTTTGTGGGGGGGGGGGTATGTGCTTGAGTGTGTACTTCTTCTTCCTTGTGTGTACATGTTTCAATGTACCTATGCATATGAGTTTGTGTGAATATGCACATGAGCCTGTTGTGTATACATGTGTGCCTATATGGAAATAAATGAAGGTTCATGACAGAAGGTTTGGCAATGATGTTGTTCTTAATGATGTTGATGATGATTATATTTAGATACATAGATAGATATATAAAAGTTAGATAAGGCCAGTGTAGGGGATTACCCCGGGTTTCATGTCCATGGATATGAAACCCAGGGTAATCTCACAGACCAGCTTTGCCTAACTTTTATATCATATGTTGCTCTATAACTTAGAGTGTGCTTCTTTTTCGGATTTATGCTTTATATACATATGTATATATATATATATAATACCATCTCCAAAGGAATGCTATATGTATATATATATATATATATATATACATAACACGGGTATCTGACACCAAGAGTATATACGGATATTCTATCGCTTAATCAGTTATTACAACCACTAACTTTGCTAGCCTTTATATATACACACACACATATATATATATATATATATATATATATATATATATATATATA
>NC_068984.1:23051011-23054754 GCF_001194135.2 Octopus bimaculoides
ATATATATATATATATATATATATATATATATATATATATATATACACACACACACACAAATACATATACATAAGTACGAACGTATACATACAAACATTTAAGGCATATATAAACAGAACTTGTCTCACAACTATGTTCTCACTATGAATATTAATAAATGAAATAAACATGAAATAAAGATTCTAAGTCCACATTACTTATATATGTATATATACACATTCAATTTATTGAATATTTATATATTTGATGATAGTGACATGAGTGTATGTACAACTGAGTTAATGTCTGTCAGCATGTATTTGTTTTGAAACTGGAATGGAATTAATTAAACGTATCGCCAGCATCAAACATCACAGTCATCACTCAAGGAAGTCTTTAATTCACTGGGAGTTCGAAGTTCTACGCAAAACTGCTGGTTTTCCAAACCTTCTTTTTTCAGTTTTTCCGTCCGAATTTTGAAAGCGGCAGCTAAAGAAACAACCATTTTACGGGCACTTACCGGAGATTCGCAGAGAAAAGCATGACATTCAGCAACGGAATTCCTGGAAGAGAGTTCTTTGACTAAAATATAACTAAAAACTCGCCAGTATTTCATATCTTGTACACAGTAGGATATTGACTCTATAGAACAGTCCTTTAGAGTGTCCACTCCTTTTACTTGGTTCATAGGATGTTCCTTAAAATGCAAGCCTTTCGTTGATACGATTATGTACTTCAATGGTAATTCGATATTTCCCGAAGAATCAAGGTTTTTCAATATTGTTTTCATCATGTTATCCACGTGCTTCTTCGTTACTCGTGCTCCAACTAATTTTGAACATTTTCTCTTACCCAGGTATTTAGCAACAAACAGTTGAGGAAGTTTGTTTATTTTCACGCTTGAAAGATCTGTAAAGGAGGTCTTTTTTGGTTCCGGTGGGGTTGTATTTTTCGCGGAATTCCTCAGTTTGTCAATCGGTGCTCGTATCTTCTTTGCAACAGAAGACATCTTAAAGCTCATCTTTTTGAAAGATCCATCTAAAGATTTCACTTTCGATTTTGCATCATTAGACTTATCCGAAGATTCGTATTCGTTCGTTATTGAATTATTATCGTCAGAGTTAAATTTATCTGAAGCCATGCTATCAGAATCTTGACAAGTGGAGCCGTTTTCAGTGAAAACATCACTGTCAACATCATCATACAAATCTGTGAAAGTCACCGTTTTATCAACAGGTTTGTTGTCTGATAACGAAGTGCTCATTAAATTTTCCACTGAAATATCCTCTTCGAATATACCTTCCACCAGATCTCGGTGTTCTCGAGAAAATCCATCCAAATTGCTCCCACCAACAGCCATTACTTAAAAATCTAATTGAATTTGCCAAATCTTGATTGTCTTTCTGTTTCTAATTATTCTTTTTTGCTCTCCCGCCACTTATTAATCTATTTTCCTTCTTCAGGATAGAGTGAATGAAGGAGCTTGAAAGACAGTAAAAAACAAAGTTACTGTAGCAAGGACACGTCTACACAAAATGAAACATGAAATAGATTTTAACTCTGAAATGTATTTGTCAAATAACTAAACTGGTTTGGTCAGGTTCAACAGATAACTTATATAAATAGATTTTTTTCCTATTACAAACAATTCAGTCAATCTTTGTTCGGATATAAGGAGAAAACATAAAAGACTGCAACATGCATTTATAGCAGAAAGGTACTGCTTGAAGCGTTTTCCTATAAATTGTTATAAGCACATTTATGTATGAATGAAAATATATAAATAATATGTTTTATATGTATATAAAATATATATATGGCTAAACTAGTAACTGTCTTCAGTTCAGCTGTGGCTGACGAGGTGTATACTCACCAAAATATTTAAATTGCGCCAAGTATTTTGTAGTAAATATTCCTATTTTCTTCACGCGGTATATTTTATGTTCTTTCTACTCATTCGTACTATTTACATAGATATAAAATCACAGTTCCGACTATCAGTTATGTCATTGCAGACCTTCAGTGGTTAAATATCACACTTAGATTAACTAAAATTGTAATGCCTGAGTTAATGTGCGTGGTTCAATTATATAAGGTGTGTGTGTGCGCGCGCGTACACAGCTCTGTGCTGATATGAATACACAAACACACATGCACAATGGCGATGATGGTGATGATGATAATGATCATTATTTCATTTATTTGCCACCAGAGCGAAGGATGAGTGGGGTGGCAGTACAAAGACAGACGTAAAGTGTGGGGGTTTACATATAATGAAATGATAAAATAAATAAATAAACAAAAGAAAGAGAGTAAGTATACATGGTAAACAATGAAAAGGAAGAGAAATATACAGGTTATACAGAAGTTTTAAAAAGTGGGGGATGATAGAAGTGTAGTCCTCCTGGTACAGGATGACCTCTAGGAATAATCGAGGAACCCCACTGTCGAAGATCTCCCTGAACACCAAGGGCAAGTGCTCTCTCTAATTTCCTTTCTCCGACTCACAGGCCTACACTTAAAGAGGTACCATCCACTCTTAGCATTTTCGCAAGTTTCCACCCACTTTTCAATAAACTCAGTCGAGGACAGCACTTCCCACTCCATACACAGTTTCCTTTTGAAGTGAAACTTGAAGTCAATGAGACCTCTACCAAAGAGAAATGTATTTGTCCACGTGCCTTTCAGCCTCGTCCACCAGATCAAGAAGTAGAAGAATACTATGTGGAGTTAGCTAGGGCAGATATAGACTCCTATGTATGTAATAGTGAAGAAAGTTTATTAAAAGTTGCTAGAGTCACAGCAAGACACAGGGAAACCAAAAACCCAAGCGAACTTAAATATCAGCAAAAAAGAACAGAAATTATCTGACTGACAGGAGAAGGCGTTGCATGGTTGTTATGCATGTGCCTGGTGTACCCTTATCAGACGGGTAGTCATGATGTGTATATTGGACTTCGTATATTTGTACCCCAGTGTCACTTTGATGGCATGCGCTGCTCACTCACTCAATGTACATTGTTTTGTCTTTGTATAAAAGATGGGCTACAACATTTATTCTGCTCAATACCACAGGGGTGGGGGAGCATCATAACCGTGTAGTGAGAAGAATTCTTTGGGGTTTAGATAATTCATCTCTGAAAACATGGGTGTTTCGTTCAGCATCCTTAAAGAAACCTTATTCAGTGAACTTTTGAATGGGATAGGCTACTCGACGTGAAGAAAATTTTAACTGAGCCCTACCTGCAAGATCATGCGCTGTTTATCTTAATATGAGAATACCATGTCGCGCACATATTGTTTTGATGCATGTGCCCCGGTAGTCATGATGGGTATATTGGGCTTCGCATATTTTACCACAGTGTCCCTTCCATGGCATGCACTGCTCTCTCACTCAATAATAATAGTAATAATAATAATATTAATAATAATTGTAGTAACGCTGTGCGCATGCGTAGTCTCACGCATGCGTGGAATTAAACACCCAAGCTTTCCCGCTTTGATCGATCTCTTTCTTGCTGACCAGCGATTGAGCAAGGACGTGTCTAGTTGTCTCTCCATCTTTCGAACTCACGCTAGACAGCTCACATCAATATACCAACGTCCCAACAACCATGTTCTGACACACCGAAGACGTCTCAACAAACAAGATTAAAGATGTATATTTTCCACTATGAATAAATATTGTTTGTGTTGATAGTCTGGAGTTCAGCGTTACCGTTCATAATTCTTAATTTAATATAGGAAAGTCAGGTGTACATCT
>NC_068984.1:23055784-23079905 GCF_001194135.2 Octopus bimaculoides
TCAGAGCTAGCCGACTTGGATATTTAATACCAGGTAACAGGTCTCAACTAGCATCCGACGCTCAACTATAGCTCTGCTCACTGACCACGACTTCCTGCGTATTAACATTCCAAATTTCCTTGTGTAACTTTTATAGAATATTCCGTACCAGGTAACAAGTCACAACTAGCATCCGACGCTCAACTACAGCTCTGCTCACTGACCACAACTTCCTGCGTATGGACATACTATAATCTTGTGTAACTCTTATACGAACTGGATTTTTTCTCTACAGACACTTTTAATATGTTCTGTGTTTTCACTCACACACACACTTGTGCACTCACAGATTTTCTTTCATTTGTACATTGCATGCATGTTCTCACGAGTGCACATTCATTTCTTTCATTTTTCTTTGTGTGTTTGTGCTACACCTTGTGGGTGGTTTTCAGTGGCAATCCTGCCTCAAGCGTTCCAACAGAATTATATTATCGTGCGTTCCGCACTGGCAAGGGAGCCCTGTAGTAACGCTGTGCGCATGCGTAGTCTCACGCATGCGTGGAATTAAACATCCAAGCTTTCCCGCTTTGATCGATCTTTTTCTTGCTGGCCAGCGATTGAGCAAGGACGTGTCTAGCTGTCTCTCCATCTTTCGAACTCACGCTAGACAGCTCACATCAATATACCAACGTCCCAACAACCATGCTCACACACACAGAAGACGTCTCAACAAACAAGATTAAAGATGTATATTTTCCACCATGAATAAATATTGTTTGTGTTGATAGTCTGGAGTTCAGCGTTACCGTTCATAATTCTTAATTTAATATAGGAAAGTCAGGTGTACATCTAATGATGTATAACCCACTTTCCTATATAATAATCCTTTCTACTATAGGCATAAGGCCTGAAAGTTTGGGGAGGGATATAGTCGATTAGAGCGACTCCAGTACGCAACTGTTACTTAGCTTATCGATCCCGAAAGGATGAAATGTAAAGGCAACCTCGGTGGAATTTGAACTCAGAACTTAGCGACGGGCAAAATACCGCTGGCAGTAGGGGGTGCATAAAAGCTGAGGAGGCAATGGGGTAAAAGTAAACTTCAAAATATGTGGATAATATGCAGCTTAAGCCAATCAAAGACCGCCCCTCCCCCACAGATCCAGTAGTAGTAGTAAATGTTATTGTTCATGTAACCTATTGTTGTTGAAAAGGAATTTATCCTGTGACATGGTGAGTAACAAGAGCTGGAAGTCATGTCTGTTGAACTATAAATGTGTGTAGATATTTTCGTTTCTTCTTTTCTTTAGTTCGAATACATAGGCATAGCCAGGATTTCAACCGGAGATAGGTGGGGTTGCCATGATGAAAATGAATCCATCTGTAGCTGTCTAACTTGCGAAACACACACATACACACATACATTTAAAAGTGTGGACCTTATTCTATGGGTCTTTTTACAGAACCGCTAAGTTACCTGGTGGGACACAAATCTTAGGAAAGCCCTAGATAAACACTCCGTATCTGTAATACTGTACTGTAGGCATGTAGATGATATCAATATTCTAGTAAAGACAATTCTACGACGTCATGCCGAAAAAGACGAGAGAAATACAACGGAGAGTATCCAACACATAGCTAACTCCATCCACCAGAGTATCGATATAGACTACCTCACTAGGCACCCTAACAATAGACTCCCTGTCTTCGATACCGAAATTTGGTTAGAGACTACAAACAACAACTCTTCCACTCCTATTATACGAAAACCCATAGTTTTCAACTATGTTATTCACAAGAACTCAGTTTTGTCACACAGTGTAAAGATTTGCATAGTAATTACGAGTTTAGTTAGGATAATGAATAAAGGTTCTCTGTTATACGAACCCTATGAAATAGAGACATGCACAGGACTTCATGCACCGCATACAGTTCTCTGACTACAACTAGAATGGATAGGGTTAGAGTGCGCAGGGTCTAGGAAGAAGTTAGATAATATATATAAGGACACCGGTGGAACTAGATACTGGGGCAAGTAATAGAACAGAATATAGAGAATTTGTGACAAAGCAAACGGAATAAACACGTGGTACGAGATAGGTAAATTTCAAGAGGTGACGTTTGTAGAGGCTACGCCGCATGGTGAGCTATCTTGCAGGTTCAGGAAGACTCTGAAGAACACTAAACCCAACATCTAGATCGTAGAGAAACCAGAGAGATCCATCAGATCACAATTATGTAAGACATATCCCACTCAATAAAGCCACATATACTGGTAGGAACTGCGTTATATGTACCTTTAACCCCAGTGTTAACTGTAAGACTAGGAATGTGGTCTACAGCATAAAGTGCGTTGAGGGGGATTGCAAGAACCGGAATACAGCATACTTTGAGGAGACTTCATGAAGTTTAGAGAAGAAACTAAATAGACACTGGCGGGAGTATAATGATGGGAGACAATCGTCTATACTCTATCAGCATGTCAACGATCCAACACGACGGTGTAGCGGGAATATTCAGCAATCGCCCGATATCACGAATCGCTAGAATATTGCCCACGTGATCAACAAAATCTGACCAATCACGACTTCGCGTCGAATAGGCTCTATGGTGATGTCAGGGTTACCATCTTACAGCGGTAATGTCGATTAAATGACACACTATGATTTAATGAGTATGACAGAAAGAGAGGTCACCATTTTGTACGTAACAACAAGAAAATAGAAATTCGCGAGACGTTTGTAGTAAGTCATAACATATTTATTACTGGAGGTAATGTGTTAACATATAAAGTTAATTGAAGGAAAGCTTATAACTTTACATGAATATATTCTGTATGCAATGACGTGTCTCCAAGTCAGTGAAGCGAACGTACGCGCGAGCTGGTGTATAAATGCAGCGCCTAACCCAATACATGTCGAAGAATCAACAGGCATTGAATAGCGCGAATTTAGAAATTCCTTCCTTTATATAAGGGATGAATCGGAAGTCCCCGACTTCCATGTAAACCAGAAACTTCCAGAATGTCCAAGAATTTTCTTGAAGCTCGAGGGAGATTACTCTCGTTAAATCCCTTTTCCGTTTTGCTTCCTAACGTGACTGCCAAGGTTCACTACAGCTCTAACAATGATTTTTTTTTTTTGTCTTTTGGCGTGCTTCATTCCGAGACTATCGAGCAGTATAAAGTTAGTACGTCGTAAATACTAAACAGAGAGCTTTGGCATAGAGCAGAGAAAGCATTGACAGACACTGTAGGAGTTAACCCACCAGAAAGCGGACAGCAGCTGATAGCACAAAGGCAATGAACAGTCAGAGGACGAACGACATGGGTAAAGCAATTAACTCCAGTTTATCTTATAGGAAAGTGGGTTATACATCATTAGATGTATACCTGACTTTCCTATATAAAATTAAGAATATAACGGAACGCTGAACTCCAGACTATCAACTTAAACAACATTTATTCAGGTGGTAAATATATACATCTTTAGCTCTTGTTTGTTGTTACAGCTTCTGCGTGTGTGAGCATGGTTGTTGGGACGTTGGTATGTAGATGTAAGCGAGCTGTCGAGCGTAAGTTCGAAAGATGAAGAGAGACAGCTAAACACGTCCATGCTCAATCGCTGGCCAGCAAGAAAGAGAGGGAATAGAAGCGGGAACGCTTGGTTGTTGAATTCCACGCATGCGTGAGACTACGCATGCGCACGGCGTTACTACAATCTGCTACTACAGCTACAGAGAAAACAAAAACTCTTTCGACGTTTTGTCGTTCGACAACTATTATTTCTTGTGGACGAAAAGAATAAATCGTTGTTTATCAAAATCTCAACAGATTCCAGTGTTTCTTTCCGTACAACAGGTGACCCCAGCGGCATGCTGAACCGAATTAGCATCGACATCTTGTCTAAACACCCGAGAGATCGGTCTTTTCGATTGATATACGAATCTGTTCTCATAAATGAGACTCTACCAATACTGTATAGAGAATATACTGCGGAGGTAGTAGAACAACAACGCCACTGTTACAATCAACGCAATACATCTACAACGATGCATCTGTGTTGGTGAATAGGTGGGCAGGAAATCTATACGAATAGACTCATGTAAATATGTACAACTCCTCCAATACACAACCATACATATCCACACGCCCACGTGCACGCACATAGGTATAGGTAGGCACAGGTAAGGTAGGACTAGAATGACAGCAGGTTACAAGGAAGTCCATACACAAAAATGCGTGTAATCTGGAACAATTCCAATATACAACCATATGCATCCACGCGCACGCGCGGACGGGTACGTACACACACACGCAAGTGTAAACACACACACACTTACAGAGGAGCACAATACCATAACCACACGCATACATACATATGTACAAATAGACACACAGACAGGCGCATGCGCACACACGCGTACACATGAACACACATGCAAACATATACACACGCTTTCCTATTTAATAAACCGTCGCATAGCACGCACACGCAGGTACGCACATACCCATATTGGAATGCGCTCATATAAGCAAATACTCACACATTCACACAAATATAGTTTATTATTTTATTGGCCCTAGGGCGACAAGCCGACAGAATCATTGGCGCGCTGAACGAAAATGCTTAGCGATATTTCACCCGTCGCTACGTTCTGAGTTCAAATTCCGCCGAGGTCGACTTTGCCGTTCATCCTTTCGAGGTCGATAAAATGAGTACCAGTTGACATCTCTCCCTTCCCCAAGCAGCCCTTGTAGCAAAAAATTGAAACTACAAATAAATAAATGTCACAAAGAAGTGAATAACCGATTAAGAGTATTTTGTCAGCTCAAAAACCAGATCTTCCAAGCAAGATGCTCAGCTCTTGATAAAATGTACAGAGGTGCTCTAGTTGTGTCACTTTCGTTTTTTTTTTATAATCAATGTGTCGAAAACTGTTTACTAACGCGTTCGTTTTTGAGACAAGTTGTGATGTGAGAGATACTTTGTTGCTGTTTCTAGCTGATCAAGCGACCACATGAAACTTTTGATCGTTGGTTTAACGGTGTCTGAAATATTGGCCCAAAGTCAGCCAACTGATTGATGGTCAACTCCGCGAAGTATTTAATATAAACTTTAATAAATTCTTCTAAGCAATCTTGGTAGTATAAGGTTGCTTAAGAAAATTGAGTAAACTTGCAAACAATTCTGTGACTTGTTAACTCTACTCAAACCAACTTCTGTGGCTAACATCGACTAAAATATTTAAATTTACATTGCTGTCATAGCTTAATTCGAGCTTAGCCATGTCTTTTGTGAAGGTACACAGAATAGCAGAACATCATAAGCTGCGCTAAACATTTCTTTAAAAATTACGTTCTATTGTAGAAAGTTGTTAATAAACTGTCAAAATACTTTTCAAAACCCACCGTTGCTGATATACACAAAATACTTTTCAAAACCCACGTTAACTGACATACGCATTTTGAGTAATTACAAGCAAAGTTATAAGCCGATGTTTGTATAAGTAATTTTATGATTTTTTAAAAGGTAGTTTAGCAGATTCGAAACCAAATCGCTGGATAGCCGTGCAGACATCACTGTGAGATTGTTGTCGTTTTATGTGATCAATCGGCTGATTAACCGACTAATTAGTGTCAAGCCATCACGTGATTCTACTTCCAAGATTCTACTTTCTAATGAGTCCTATAAAAAGATGGGGGTTCAGTGGTAACTTCAGAATGTAAGGCAGCTACGCCAGAAAGTCAAGGTAGTCTCTCTAACGTCTTCATTCTTATTTCATTCATTAGCTGTGCAGACAGAGGTTACAGATTTTGCCGCCATGAATTTAGCGCGATTATTTTCCCAGTTGTGATGGGCTACTCACAAATTGATACGTACCAACTATTTCGTCATAGATCCCAGTAGTAGACAGTTACACCCCCAGTGTGTAACTGTCGCTTTTATTTTTCATCTGAAGACCAACACCTTGTTGGCTACCAGCACCCATCTATCTGGAAACTTATAAGAACGATTCTGATTGTAGTTGATCTTACAACCTGTTTTGTATACATGCATCCTTGGAAGCAAATCTTTTTTCCTTTATTACTCGCTATGACTTCCATGATGGGGTTGTGGTAGAGCCATTAGATAAATGGCAACCCGAGTTACTGATTTCGTATTTATTTTGTTAAGGAGTCATTGGAACAGCTTGATGTACGTTCCAAAGTTCATCAAGCTGTCCCAATATACGTTCCAAAGTTCTGGAGGAAATCTTGCTTATTGTGCCATTTTTACCTGTGCTACTTTTACCTAAATTCAGATATATACATATGTATACATGTATGTGTATAAATGTATGTGTATAAATACAAATGTTACGTGTGTTTTAGCGCGAAGTACAATGTTTGAATAGTATGATAGGAGATTTATCATGAAAGCTTTCCTGGAATGAGTTTCCGTTTTATTTTCACAGGTGTTATTTTGCACACGGAATCTTTGTATTATATTCTTTGAAACTTCAGTTTGAATAAATGTAATGAATGTAGTAATCCTATTGTGTGATGTCGCATATACATGCGTACAAACACACGCAAGATTAAACACACACCCAAATGATTTATACATTGCATTTGTGTACATAGTTGTATAATTGGGCACATATGTGTTTGTAGCTGCGGGTATATTTGCATGTATGTACTTAGTTATCAGAATAACAATTACAGTTCATAATCCTGGTTACACTGTGTGTATGTGTATGCGTGTGTTTGTGTATTATCATCATCACCATCATCATCATTTTATATATATATATATATATATATATATATATATAACAAGGGATTGGTTTTACGCCTCACCACGCATTGCAAGAAATGGACCCTAAAGCCCCTATTACCACCTTAAAATCTCCGGGAATAACACAGTATATTGTAGGTGAGCATTAAAAAAGGAAATTACTAAAAGTTATAAAATAACTAAAACAGAAATTGTATTAAGAACTACCAACTTAATATCCAGAAAGATAATGGAGAATTACAAATCGGGTGACAGAACCGAACCTTTCGTTCCTAAAGGACCTAGATTTATTTAAAGGACCACAAAGACAATTTTTATGGAAACCCTAAAGTAAGATCGATTTACCCAGGGAAATTTGACTTGAGTAGACTAAGTAAGGATATTTTAGATACGTATACACCGGTTCTTAAAAAAAATTTGGCTTAGTACCAACGAAGTAATAAATTGGTATAATGGCATTAAATACAAAAGTAGAAATAAATTTGTACATATTGATACTGATAGTTATTACTCTTCTATTAACCAAGTAGTTTTAAACAAGGCCTTTTGTTTGCGAGATCTCGAATCTAAATATGGAAGAAATTAACGTCATTTTAACTGCCAGAAGAACGATTATAAAGTTTGAAAACCAGCATTGGATTAAGAAAGATAGTTGTGACGGCTTTGATATTGCTATGGACTCCGCCGATTCTTCCCAAGTAACAGATATAGTAGATGTTTATATTTTATTTATAGGAATGATGCCGTTTTTACCATTAGAAACTTATCTAGTAGAAAATTAGAACTGTACAACAAGAAATTTTATAGATTTTTAAAATGTTTTGGACTCTCCAATTGAGAATGAACATGAGTCAGTTAACTTCCTAGATGTGAACTTAAACCTCATTACTGGCAACTATGAACCACTCCACAAGCCTAACTCCAATCTTAAATATATAAATATTGGAAGTAATCATATAATTACTAGAGATTGTAATTGGGTGACTTATAATAAATTTCTTAAGTGCTTAAATACTTTACTGGACGTTTTGATCTATCATAAGTTATAATATAAATCAAGAATAATGTTTTTGCTTTCTAGTATAGTAATCGTATCGAAATATCGTTTAAGCTCACTAACGGCTACTTTTGTTTTTCAACACATTACATACTCACAAATGCATTAAATAAATTTGCATATACATATACATAAGTAACGGCTTTTTAAATACATTGGATGCAAAAACGCACATATCTGGATTTACCAACACATTGGAATGTAGCTTCTTTCTATCAAATTCTTCTCCTAACGAACTGTCCAATTAGCTATATTCGATAGGAAACTTTAATTTAATTTAAATTCTCAAATTGAATTAATTGGGTATGGAAACAATTGTAGGTGCTAAGAGTTTGTTTTTGCTTCTAATAAACTGATATCTATATCTCAATTTCTCCGTCTTCTTTTTTCCAGATCGGTTTTATTACCAAATATGATGAACATTATTTTTAGAATATCATTGGCAATACCATATAACATTGGAAGTAGAAACAGCTGTTAGATGGGATGCAGTCTATTTGTATTGAATTAAAAAATAATAATTGATGTCAGCCATTTGTTGTTGATCAATATTTCTCCATTTTCTGTTTACTTTATATATATATACATATATATATTTGACATATGGACATATTGAACATATAATAATATACGATTATAGAAAAAAGAACAAATGCTATACTCATAGATTTACAGAAATTTATTTGTGTGTGTGTGGTCATAATCTTCGTCCTTTTCTTTGTTATCGATTGGAGCCAACTCGTGACTGTCTGTGAGCTGCTGTTCTTGAACAACCTCTAGGTTCAACAATGTTTGTTGATCGCTGACCTTTGTGTATCTGCAATGAAGTCAAATATTTACTTGTTAAAACAATTGGATTTCAATGAATAACTGTTCATAATTAAACAGCGTAACTCTTTCTGTTCCTCACATCGTCCCTGTCCGTTTATCTGTCTCTCTGTTTGTCTGTCCCTCTCTTCCTCCTCCCACACATATATTTGTGTGTGTATATATATGTGTGCGTGTATGTAGGTATGTATATATGTGTGTGTGTGTGTGTGTGTGCATACAAGGTACCTTCCAGAAATTTTGAAACTTTTTCAGGAGAGACATTTATTAATTTCAAAGAAATGCAAAACTCCAATCTCCTTCAGAATATGACCCCCTGACTTCAATGCACTAGTTGTAACACCCCAGCCACTTCATGATAACCCCATGGTAGTCCTCCAAAATGAAGTTGTCAAAGCCTCCTTCATTTTTTTCCTTGAGCTTGGGGAACAATAAAAAACCACAGAGAGCTAGGTCTGGACTGTAGGAAGGGTGAAAGACAGTTTTGATGCTCATCTCTGCCAAGGAGTTGGTTACCAGAATGGAATTGTGCACTGGTGCAGATGCTCTGGCCTTTTGAGACGAAATCTCTTCCTGAACTCTCTCAAAACCTCTGCAAAGTGCTTTTTGTCGACAATCTGGCCAGAGAGAACACAGTAGATGTAGATGATGTCCTAACGATCGAAAAGGGATAATCATGAGATTCCCAGTGGACTTGCTTTACCTGGCCTCTTGTGCCTGCGAAAAACAGATGTTCGGATCATACACTCCGTCATTTACGACGTCGAGGGTTCCAGTTGATCCAATCAACGGAACAGCCTGCTCGTGAAATTAACGTGCGAGTGGCTGAGCACTCCACAGACACGTGTACCCTTAACGTAGTTGTCGGGGATATTCAGCGTGACACAGTGTGACAAGGCTGACCCTTTGAAATACAGGTACAACAGAAACAGAAAGAAAGAGTGAGAGAAAGTTGTGGTGGAAGAATACAGCAGGGTTCGCCACCATCCCCTGCCGGAGCCTCGTGGAGCTTTAGGTGTTTTCGCTCAATAAACACCCACAACGCCCGGTCTGGGAATCGAAACCGCGATCCAATGACCGCGAGTCCGCTGCCCTAACCACTGGGCCATTGCGCCTCCACTCGGATCATACAAATTAATCTATAAACAGTCTGAAGCATTTCACAAGTTTCTGTAACGTTTTTGTCTAGTTTAGCTTACAGCTTTATTGCATAGTAAGCTTCCAAATTGTCTTCATGTCCTGTGCTATTACATCCATCTCCTTCAGTTTGGAATAACAAAATTTGGCAGATCAGCTTATTACATATGCAGTAATAATATATTAAAATTACAACAACTTAAGACAGTTATAACTGCTTCTCCTAAAAAGAGTATCAAAACTTTTGGAATGTATCTTGTATTTATGTATGTATGTGTATGAGAGCGCGCGTGCTCTCCTTTCGGCGTTGCACTTGATTGGCAAGTGATTTGATCTGAGACCATTGAAGTCGTGCGTTGAAATAGAATCAATAACATTTGTAGAAAGAGTAATCTAAAAACGCACAAAAATTGTTTTATTCGCTTTGCATATATTTCGGGGACATCCCGTGAAATAAATTAAAAGTAAACATAGCAACTTTTGTGCTTGTAGTAACGCCGTGCGCATGCGTAGTCTCACGCATGCGTGGAATTAAACAAGCAAGCTTTCCCGCTTAATTCTATCTCTTTCTCGGTCGGCCGGCCATGAGCATGGACGTGTCAAGCAGTGTCTCCAACATTCCAACCTGGAGACAGTCTCTTTCTTGCTGGCCAGCAATAGAGCATGGACGTGTTTAGCTATCTCTCTTCATCTTTCGGACTTACACTCGACAGCTCGCTTACATCTACATACCCACGTCCCAACAACTATGCTCACACACATAGAAGCCTGTAACAACAAGAGCTTAAGATGTATATATTTACCACCTGAATAAATGTTGTTTAAGTTGATAGTCTGGAGTTCAGCGTTCCGTTGTATTCTTAATTTTATATAGGAAAGTCAGGTATACATCTAATGATGTATAACCAACTTTCCTATATGCTTTTAGTTGTTTAAAATGGCTCTTCCACGATGTAATTTCTTCATATTGTTGATTTTAATCACAGTATAGGAAAGTTGGTTATACATCATTAAATGTATACCTGACTTTCCTATATAAAATTAAGAATATAAACGGAACGCTGAACTCCAGACTATCAACTTAAACAACATTTATTCAGGTGGTAAATATATACATCTTTAGCTCTTGTTGTTACAGCTTCTGTGTGTGTGAGCATAGTTGTTGGGACGTTGTTATGTAGATGTAAGCGAGCCGTCGAGCGTAAGTCCGAAAGATGGCGAGTCTTCCAAATGCTACAGATGCTTGTGAAATCCGTCTTTCATATCTTCTGAACCATTTTGTTCTAAAGTACCGAAATACACATAGTCAATAACATTATCTACTTTAGAACCATCCAATGTGATAATTTCCTTGGGAGGTAGGTAGGATCTTGCATCTTACGTCAATCATTTTGATGTGTCCTATTTTTATATTCTTCGTCAAACGTTTTAGTGTATATTTTCAGTTTGTCAAAGATCTTAGATATCGAGGTTCTGGTGTCATCAAATCAAACATCTTTGTAGAGGATATCAGTTAGTACCGGACTGTTATACATATATTTCATGAAAATTTCTAGAAAGATGTTGAAAAAGCTGTGGGATAGCAATCAATCTTCTCAGCTCCATGAGAATTTGAAACCAATCCATCTGGTAACTATCCATGGTCCCTAAATTAATTGCTTTGACCACAGTATTCAGAATACTGTTGTATAGAGCAATTCAAAAATTCATACTGTCTTGGAATCTACTCCTGGTGTCATCTTTCATAGCGGCTTTCTATCAATTTATATCAAAAGTAGCAGGGAAGTCGATGAAGCTGAAGCGATAAGGACATTCCGTAGAAGAGGATTCTCCCGATCACTTATCAAAGAAAAAAACTCCCTAATATTTTCACTAAATATATCAGTTCAATTGGTTTATGGATCCAGTCTTTCAGTGTCTTTTTTATGATGAATATTAATTTCAAATTTTGGCACAAGGCCAGTAAGTTCGGAGGAAGGAATAAGTCGATGATATCATCCCCTGCACTCAGCTGATACGTATTTTATCTACGCCGAGAGGGTGAAGGGCGAAGTCGACTTCAGTGGAATTTGAACTCAGAACGTAAAGACAGGTGAAATGCCGCTAAACATTTTGCCCAGAGTGCTAACGTTTCTGCCTGCTCACCGACTTATTTTCAATGTTAAATATTATGTGCGATATATTAATGATAATCTTCTGCTTTGAGTACTGCAACAATGTTTCATAGCAGAGGCTTTACGGGTTTTCATTATTTCATAGCTTTTTTAACTTCTTTTCCTATTTTTGCCTGAGAATCCACTTTTCTGATATTATTTCTAAGTTGTTTGGGAATTTAATGTTAAGACGTTGTTCGAAATAATCATTGCATTATTGAAATACCTCGGCTGTATTTATATGTATGTTATTGCCTTTATTCATGATTGCACTGAACGCCTTTTTCTGTCCTTTCCTTCCGTTTCACAGACGAACTTAAAAAGGTTAAGACTATTATTTATGTTCTAGAAGTTCTGTTTTGTCTTATACGCTTTAGTTCTTTTGCATTTTCACTGCTTTGTCCAGTTCTTTGTATCGTTCGGCTTTGACAATGTCGTTTCAGTTGTTCAACATATACGTTCTAGCTCTTTGCCTTTGTTCACAACATGTCTATTTCTGATGGTAGACCCGTCATTTGTTTTCGAGTTGACAGTTCTGTTATTTTGTTAGTTATTATTACTTGGAAAGAAGTTTATATACAAACTTTCTTGTCTATATATATATATATATATATATACATATATATACTTTGTCTATATACATACGCAAAGCACATGATATACATACATACTTACATGTATGTATGTATGTATCTCTATCTACACATTCATATATATAGAGAGATAGAGAGAGAGAGAATGAGAGAAACTTTGCTTTAGCCTGTTATCGTGACCGAATTTCTTTCAGTAACAGAGAGATGGAAATCATATAAAATTCAACAGAATTACCTATCTGAAAAGCGAAGGACAGACTATAAAAATCCTATTATTTCAGTAATCTCTATTTGAACATACAAGGAGAAACATTGCCCTCTAGACGTTTCTCTTTTTTTCTTTCTTCGTTTATGTTCAAGAGCCGTGTGTGTGTGTGTGTTGGCGCAGGAGTAGCTGTGTGGTAAGGATGATTTGGTTCACGGAAAGTGAAAAAAGCCACTCGTGTATATATTTTTTCTTTTATTTCAGCCATTTGACTGCGACCATGCTGGAGCACCACCTTTAGTCGAACAAATCGACCCCAGAACTTATTCTTTGTAAGCGTAGTACTTATTCTATCGTTCTCTTTTGCCTAACTGCTAAGTTACGGGGAAGTAAACACACCAACATCGGTTGTCAAGCGATGGTGGACACACACACACACATATATATATATATATATATATATATATATATGGGAGAATATACAAATAATAACAACAGACGAGGACAGGTGGTGTAAATAACAAAAGTATATATTAGTATGACGCTCGGGAATACGTTTATATATATACGACGGGCCTCTTTCAGTTTCCGTCTACCAAAACCACTCACAAGGCTTTGGTTAATCTGCGGCTATAGTAGAAGACACTTGCCCAATGTGCCACGCAGTGGGACTGAACCCGGAGCCATATGGTTGGGAAGCAACCACTCCTATATAGGATATATCTTTATAAGATATATATATATGGTGTAACATGTAAATTGGGACCATTCAAATATCTTTATTATTATTGGTATAACACCAGAAAAGCAAACACTGCAAATTTTATGTTTATACCAATTTATTGTAGGGTGTTAAGCATTTATTTCAGCTCAATTTGACTACCATTTGCTTTCTTTACCAGTTCAATCCGTTTACGAAATGATCCGCATGCCTTAACTATTTCTTCCTTTTACATTTTACTGAATGCTCGCTTGATCGAAACCTTCAGTGAAGACACATGGTTGTGAGAAGTTGCAATAGATATTGCATCAGCTGTGCCGCTTAGGCAAAAATTAGAGAAATTTAAATCTGGTGAACGAGAGAGCCAGATATATTTTGGGACAAGCATGGGCAATTCCTTCTTCAAAATTTCTTGCACTCTTTTCGAAAAATGGGTGGCCACGGAGTCTTGTACAAATATGACTCGACTTACATCATAATGATTCCTAATCCAAGGCAACAAAACTTATTTTAAGATTTTGAGACACTCTGCTGTGTTGATTTTAAGACCCACTTCAATAAAATGGGTAGACATCAATTTCTCATCACCTTCAACAGCTCCAAAGACCATATCATTTTGTATACATGCACACAAAGTTCGAACTTTATAGTTATACATGCACACAAAGTTCGAAATTTATAGTTAAAATGAGCAAAATAATAAAGTTCAATGATATACCGTGATTTAAAGTTCACAGGTATAAAGAAAATAAAAGAAAATGAGTAATGCTGACATCCACACCTAAATCCAAATAAAAGTCATGAAAAATGGAAAGGCGACATTACGTCGAATCTAAGCACAACAAGTATTTTAGTGTGTTATCATTTGCATATAATGTGTCAGGTATTTCTTTCTGTGGGTGTGAAAGCTCAATACATTTAGAAGCAAAACCATTACAATTGTCAATACTTACAAAGGATTCACGGTATTTCGGATTTGCTTAATAGCAAAAACACAATGAAGCATTATTCCTCGCACTTTATAGTTAGCTTGAGTGTATAACAGTTTTATAAATAGACGTTGTTACAATGATGGCATGAAATATGTGACGTATTGATGTAAATCTGATTATAGGCAACGTGTAACGCTTTTACTAGTGGTTCTTTATTGTTCCTATATAGCGTGGTAAGTTGGTAGAAATGTTAGAACAACTTGCGAGTTTTCTGCTGCTGCCTTTTGTACTGTGAATTCAAATCTTGTCGAGGTCATCTTTGCTTTTCATCTTTCTGATGTCGATTTAATCGATTATTGTGTCTTCTCGTATTGCTACTCAACATTTTGGGTGGGGTGACACAAAGACCCAAACTCGCTGGGAACAGCAGAAGAGACAAGGTACAAACAGATGTGTTAATATGAAATTGTGCACACAGGAAATAGCAATAAAATAAGTTCGAAAAAATTTCCTGAATAGAAGGGACAGCCACCTGGGGCCAATTAAGGAATCTCCTAATTCAAAGACTACCTTGAATACCAAGGGAAAAGATCCTCTCTTAGCCATCATTCTCTGGCCTAGAGTAGGTCCAATTTTAGGGAAAAGATAATTCTGCAAAGTCATTGAATATTCCGATGTAAGGAAGCATCTTTCACAGGTGTAACGGTGGTCTTACAAGAGTTGCGGTGCTGGGTGAATGTTTCACAATTTTAGGGAAAGGTTAACTTTTTTCCAGGCATTGTACGTCCTAATTTTTTTGTCCCTTCAGTTATTATCCTAACTATAATGAATATATGTGTGTGAGACTATGTGTTTGTTTGGTCATCTAAATGTATCTTTTTATAGTGGTAGTTTATGTCACTCTCCACCCTTAAAATATGTCAGTATAATTTCATCTGCCACATCAATCTAAGCGACATATCTGTTCTGACGAAATAATGAGAACCTTTAATGTTTCTGCACATAGAACTAAAGATTTACCACCAGTGGGTTTTTTACGGGTTGGATTTTCCGTAGGTATTCACTTGTACATAAATATAACGATACAGAGCTGTATTGTGAAGCATTTGTTCAACTCTGTCTGTCTGTCTGTATGTATGTATTTCTCTTCTATTTTTTTAATTATTATAAATCTTCCACTGAGGATGGAACCAGTTTCCAACAAAGATACAAGGCTCCATCTTTGGGATGTAGTTAACACAGACAAATTCACATTTGTATGTATGCATGTGTGCATATATGTGTCTGTATGTACATAACTTGTGAAACAGCGAGTTAAAACTAGTCATGTCTCTTCTAATGTCATGCTAATGAGGAAAACTTTACACAGTCATTTAACATCACAATGTAGTCTAAAAAAAGAAAGGACATAATTGGATAATGTAGTCCTAGATATACAAGTCCTCTGGTACGATACAAAGCAGTCAAATAGAAAATAAATGCACCAGTATCAATATTTTATGTTGCTGAGTCAGATGTGTAGAGTTCTGAAGTTCAAGCTTTTCTTAGGTAGAAAATACAAGCACAAGATTCACTAAAATGTGAAGTAATGACTAGAATATTAAATGAACTGATTTTGTCTTTGATAATAGCAAAAGAGTTGATTAACAAGTGACCTTTGAATTGTATGAAAACATGTACCTAATATATAAATTGCATTTTTTAACTATTGTCAATCTGAGACTTTTATGCATAGGTAAGAAAAGAAAAAAATATTATGTATTTGGGTGTTTCACATATTATAGTACTTAATTTGATTCATAATACTTTTCTCTTTAACTCTTAGACCACTGACCTAAGTGTTAACAATGGACTTTGATATTTTTATGACTCCGAAAAGGAACTCACCAACTGTTGATTGGAATTTGCTGTTTGACCTTGAAACACCCAACCCAATTAGCAAGTAAATAGACTGCCTGAGAATTTCTTAACCGCCCACGTTCGGACAAAAAAAATTACACTTGAAGCGCCTGCTTTGTCAGTGACGTCACTTCCTCTTTCACATCACTCTAACGTCCCATATCACTCTCCATGCATCACCCACTCTGCCATTCTATACTTACAGACTCCATAACCAAAGGTAGAGTCATCTCCACACCACGTACAAAGCCATGTTTTGCTTCATTGAGTTCAACCATGAGATCAGCTTTTTCTTTTTTCCATTCTTCACTGTTGCTAATTAACTGATAAAACAAAGACAGAAAATCTAAGATTAGCATGAAATTTCTAAAAATAAACAAGAGGAAGGAATTCGACTAATCATATATGGTTTCAAGTTTGGTTATAGTGATTTTATTCTTTATTCTTTTTATAAATTCAAAGTCATGCTTCAGAACAAAATTGACAAATAAATTATGAAATTATATGTCACAAAATAAAAAAAATTATTGGTAATCTGAATATAAATGCTAAGTTACCAAACCTTTTAACCCTAATTTGATAAGATAATCCTTGATCATAACGATGCTTTGCAACAGGGATCTTTTCATCAATGGCATATTATTGGTTTTGCTATATTAAGATACTATATGATATGTACCCAATATAAGGTATCATTGATACCTTATATTTGGTCAATCAATAAAATCAAAGCATGTCCTCTCAATTTTTGCAATTATTACTAGGATATGTGACAAAATAAAATGAATCTTTTAAGCAATTTCTTTTGCTCACAGTTAGTAGGATAAAAAGTATGCTATGACAATTTCTATCATAAATTTTTTGTTCCCAAATTTTGACTGTCGTGTCATTTTATTTATTTTGTATCATCAAATACACTACTCTCACATATTCTCCAAATAAATAGATCGTGGTTAAATCAGGAAATGGTGAAACCGGTGATAGGAAACATTGATGACAAGTAAGTTTGCAGATGAGCTAGAAGTGCTGCACTTTATGGTCTAAAACAGGCATTTTAGAGACAAAGATAATCTGATTTGTTACATGTGCTAAAGAGCATGCAATAATATTCCAAGAAGTTTAGTACAATTTATGATAGTAACAGCAATCTATGTTGCTGGTTAATGGTTCAGTTATTGCTTAAATTTAGGTTTTAAGCAGGTCTAATGAACTAGATGGTCACAGTTGGAAAGCCGCAGTTTCATCAAAATTTCTTTTCACATGTACATCACTTTTTAGTACATGCATAAAAAAAAAATTTAATTGGTTTCTTTACTATTCTAAACAGTTTTCTGTATCAGATCATACAGTGCTGGATATTTGATGATTTCATGGGAGTATAGAGTCCAACATTTTGAATTTCTGTCTTTCATTGGAGAATGAAAAAGAAAGTGAGAAATCATGCTGTGTGGGATAGTAGTAAGTCAATAAAGGAAGACCGAGAGTGGAGTAGTGTGAGAGAGTTAGCAGTCTTGGTAAGAGTGTGGGTGTGAGGAAACTAAGAGCAGAAGAATTCAGGTAAAAGTAAAGAGGGATTAACCTGTTCCTCAAGAGCTGCAATCTTCAGTTCATTTTCTTTTATGATGTCATACAATTCAAATTTCTCTTGATCTGCTGACTTTGATAACAATTCTTGATTCAGTTGATCCTGGAAATAGAATAAATACTAAAGTTTCTCTCAGTCAACTGAATGATTTATACTTGATATGATGTAATTCTTTGTTTCTTTTTATGGTTTCAATCATTGAATAGTGGTCAAGCTGGGGCACTACCACTTAGTCATATCAAGTCTAGTTTTCATTTCAGTTTGTTACTTGTTTTGTCAATCTTTGTCTATCAGGCAGCTAAATTTTACATTTTTTGCAAAAAAGGGTATAACTTGCTGCATCAATTTTACACACACACATATACTTGAATACACTTACACACATACATATATAAACAATTATGGGCTTTTGTGTAGTTTTCCTCTTCTGGTGCCTAAGGGGACAGTAGGTGGGGTGGTAGAGAAAAAGGAGGCATTTGGAGGAAGGCAGTGGATTGGGAGACACTATCATCATCATCATAATCATCATCATCCTCATCATTTAACGTCCGCTTTCCATGCTAGCATGGGTTGGACGATTTGACTGAGGACTGGTGAAACCGGATGTCAACACCAGCCTCCAATCTGATTTGGCAGAGTTTCTACAGCTGGATGCCCTTCCTAACACCAACCACTCAGAGAGTGTAGTGGGTGCTTTTACGTGTCACCTGCACGAAGGCCAGTCAGGCGGTACTGGCAACAGCCACGCTCAAAATGGTGTATTTTATGTGCCACCTGCACAGGAGCCAGTCCAGGGGCACTGGCAACGATCTCGCTCAAAAATCCTACGTAGGCCAGTCAGGCGGTACTGGCGAATCTATTATAATATTATTATAGTATTGTATACAAATTATATAATATTATATTAAATATCAAATGATTCATAGTATATATAAATTAGTAAAATATAAAATATTTATTTATACATAAAAATAGGGGTGGGGGCACTGAGGGTATTATGTGGCTATGAGGGGAGGAGGTAGCCCAAAAAGTTTGAGAACCTCTGCTGTAAAGGATGAATGATATTTTTGCCATTGTTATTGCTTAATACTAGTGCAGCCTGATCAAGTAGACCAGTTATCTCATGCATTTCAAATGAGACATTTTTTCACTTTTTTCAAGGTGAATTATGTGAGATTTAGATACTATAATTAGCAGTTAAGCAACCATGTAAGAATTCTCATTAGCTTGAGTTGTATAAATAAAAATTTTTTAAATGGTTCTTCACTGAAAGGAAAGGAGGTATTCCCTGGTGGCAAAAAAACAACAACATCAGATATTCATATTTGAATCTTCCAGAAAATACCAAAAATGAATAAACTGATCCTTCGTTTCGCTCCTAAATAGCCTTGAAATATATAGAGTGATGTGTTGTTTTCTTAATGGCAACAAACATAATTGGTTCCAGAAATTTTTGTTTTCATCATCATGTACTCAGGAGACTAACATCATTATCTTACATATTCTTGGGGATGAAAAGTCGGATGGGGCACAAAGCCTTTTACCTACCCGGAGTTTATCACATTCTTCAGCTAACTGTTTATTTCTCAACTTCAATGAACTACTCTGTCGCAGTTTTTCGTTGCCTGCAATTGAAAGAACATTAATTTCTGTTAAGATTTCACCATGACCATTACCACCTTCAGTTATTAGTACCATCACCATTGCCACAACTACTACTACTACTATCACCAAAAGTACAACTTATTGCAGAACTTCGTAAGAACAGTTATTTCACTAAATTTATTTCAATGGAAAGACTACACTAGTGAAGTTGTTATGTAATTTCCAAGACATAAAAGGAATGAGAAATACCACCCGCCGTGATTAAGTGGGTGTGATTATCTGGGATGGGTTGGTGGCTTTGTTCTAAATGCTGAGTGATTGAAGTACGATAGAGAGACAAGCACAGGTGTCTTGCTCTTTACTTACAATGGCCCTAAATTTAACCTTATAAATGCCATTTCCTTGTTATGTCTGATAAGCGAAGTCTTTAAATGTTGATTTAACTTTTTCTGAATATTCAAAGGATGTTACAAACTAAGCTTCACTGAGGAAGATTGATTAGATCAAAACATTTCTAGAGTTGTTACTATAACTACCAAAAATTAGATACACTACTCCTGACTCTAAAATATTTAAACTGAAATTTTGGAGTCCTCTCCCTTGGCTCCTCTGAGAATAATTTTCATTAACACTTGTGAAGTTTCTTCTCTTTATAGTTATAATCCAAATCCATTTAAAATTATTTCTGGCTCACAGCAATACATATGATAGTGTCCACTGAAATATATGGTTTCATGCAAAGAATATTTTGGAATATTTTCATTTGTCATTTGAGATCTAATGATCCACCAATATTTGTTAAGTCTACTTTTGAATTCGTTCACAAACTTCTACTCAACAGTCTCCATCAGCAATTTAGTAAAATTTCAATGGACTTTGATGGAAGTTTGATTATTTGAAAAATTTGTTGCAAGACATATAAGATAACTTATTGCAGCTGATCTCTTGTTAGTGAATGTTAAATTTCTAAAATACAATTTCCATTAGCATTAGTAATGTCATCTTGATGCTAGAAAGGGAAATTTGGAAGGGGATCCAGCCATAAAAACCCTGTCAAAACACACATAGGAGACCAACATAATACTTAGACTAGTAAGATGCTTTTGAACTATCTATCTAACCATACCAGCATGGAAAAAAAAAAACCAATACTATCATGGAATATGGATGTTAAGAGATGATAATGAGGATAAATGAGGCTGACTTTAATATCATTTCATAGCTATACATCAATATTCTCACACAATCTGTAAAGCAATCAAAGCACAGCAAGGTGCTTAAATCTGTCCTTATATGTCTGATCCTTTAAAATTCTATTCATTTTAGAGAATGTTTTTTCTCTTTGCACATTTTCTACAAGAATTTTGAAGTTGCCTATTAACTTGCTAAACTATTTGTCTTCTAAAATCAGTGGTTCTCAACCAGGTCCATATGAACCCCTGGAAGTCCACATAAGATTTTGTGGGGTCCAAGCAAGCAAAATATTAAATTGGAAACTTGCAGTAGCATATTAAGGGTCCATGGAAAAGTATTTATTGAGAGAAACAGCAAGATTTCTTTCTGTTCTACACAAGTTAATGTGTAAAAAGCAAAATAGGAATTTTGAAAGCAGTCTCTATAAAACTAGATTTTAAGCATGGAATGGCTATGGGGGTGGGGCCACCAGAGTAAAGTAGTAATGAAAAGGGTCTGTAGGTGAAAAAAAAAATGGTTGAGAACCAATTTTGAATGCTTTTGCTTTGCTCTGGGCAACTGTGACCTTATTTATTAATTGCTGTCATTTCAAAATCACATGTAAAGGTGGCCAGGTGGCCTCTCTCTCTCTCTCTCTCTCTCTCTCTCTCTCTCTTTCTTCTTCTTCTTCTTCCCCCTCCTTTCTCTCTCTAATCCTATATGTACATAATAAAATTAGAAAAAGAGTTTTCTTGGTGTGATAGCACTTCAAAAATGTATTTTAACTTTGCTTGTTTGTTTTTTCTTTTTTTGCCTGTTTTTGAATGTCAGGTATGTGTGTGAAAATGTGGTGTAAAAGTAAAGAGGTTTGGGAACTTTCCAATACCAAGTCAATGAGAAGTCAAAAAAAAAAAAATAGAGGGAAGAAGAAAAAGGACATAAACATGATTTTATATAATGTCATAAGAGAAAAATCTGTAACTAAACAACATAATACAATAATATTCATGCAGAAGAAAAAAATGGAAACAGTGCTATTTCTATATTGTTACTTCCACTTAGTATGAAGTAATGTAGCTAGCAGGTCTATAGTGACTGCCATGAAAATTCTTACTGATTGACTGCTAAAGAATAGAAATAATCTAAATGACCTAAGACATATATATTATGTTGTAGTATAATTAATTACAGAAGTGAGCTGGAGGTAACCTTGAGGATAATAAGTAGACCTGCCAATGTTATTCTTACCTTGGCAACAGTTAAGTCTCTAACAGAGATTGTGAAGTTGAATTAATCATAGAAAAATTTATGTTGGTTACTGCCACAAACTTACAAAAAGGATTGTTAATTGTTTTACTTCTGTTAACTCCGTTTCCTCTTTTTATATCACATCACAGCTAACTGAACTGGATCACACTGACTGTATTTATTGTAGCTTAGCCACTGATCAGCCATGATAAGACAGACCAGTAGATCAAAAGCATTCTAACTATAACCATCCATTGTTTAATGTGTCTTTCTCTTTACTATTTAGTATTCAGATTACCCTGTCGAATGTGATGTTTATTTATTCACATTGTTTTGAATTAATCATGCACTATTTCATAGCTTTGCAAATTCAATGATGTGAATGTTTATTATTAAAATGACATTGGAGGGTAGATGTGAGAGGACTGATCTGGTCAGTTTGTACATAAAGCAAGTAAAATATTAGGGTCTGATATGTCTGGTTTAAATACTAAAGGGTTAAATGTCAGGATGTGATAAGAGAAAGATTTGACTGTTATTTCTAACAAATTGTGTGATCCCAATGAGGCTCCCCTCAAATGCATACATTGGTTGTTGTTGCTCTTCATCCCCATAACCAATCTATCTTTATTTCAGCATATTTAGGATTATATTATCTAATGCATCTCTTTTGTTGTCAGTACAAGGGAAATTTGGCTGTTGTTTCTAGTAAGTCAAGCAACCACATATACACTTTCATTGGCTCATGCTGTTGTCGGTGGTGTTGGTGGTGGTTGTCAAGGAAATAAAAGCAAGTCAGTTAAAAGCAATAAGAATCTACATACAAAGCTTTGATGCTGTAATTTGGTTTTCTATCTTATTCTGAAGACATTCTATGACTTTCTCTTGTTTAACACAAACATCTTCCAAACCATAAATTTTCTTAGTTTTCTCCTGTAATCGTTGAATTAGATTTTGCTGATTTTTATGAGCTTCAGAAAGTCTAAGATAATATTTTTCTTGGTCATTTTTCTGCAATAAATAAATACAAGAAATATATAAATCAAAACTTTCAAAATTATTTTGTTTCCATTTTCTAATTGTTTCAACATTCACATGATCTCGACACATCTTTCTGCATCACCTGCTTTCTATAATGTGTGTCTCAGAGTTAAATGCACTATCATTAAGGTAAGTACACAGAGCCTGAGCCAAAAAGGAAAATCTCTTTGCTGCCATGTAACTTTATAAAAATAGCAGCTAAATCTCTCTTCATCCACATCCACCCATCTAAAACAATGAAGATACATTTACTTTTTTACTCCTTTACCTGTGTCAGTCATTTGACTGTGGCCATGCTGGAGCACCACCTTTAGTCAAGCAAATCGACCCCAGGACTTATTCTTTGTAAGACTAGTACTTATTCTATCATTCTCTTTTGCCGAACCGCTAAATTACGGGGACATAAACACACCAGCATCGGTTGTCAAGCGATGTTGGGGGGACAAACACAGACACACAAACATATACACACACATACACACATATACATAGATGTATACATATATATGACGGGCTTCTTTCAGTTTCCATCTACCAAATCCACTCACAAGGCTTTGGTCGGCTTGAGGCTATAGTAGAAGACACTTGCCCAAGGTGCCACACAGTGGGACTGAAACCAGAACCATGTGGTTTGTAAGCAAGCTACTTACCACACAGCCACTCCTGTTAATGTATTCTGCAGAATTTGAGGACAGAACTGTTTTTGTTGAATAGAAAAGTATTTTTGAAGCAATTTTTCAAGCTGAATCCAGATATGCTATTCATTCTCACCAATCACATCAGGATATTTGTATACACACTTCCTTGATTTATCACAAATATATAGTTTTCATTCATTTTATGCCCTGGTCTGACTTTGGAGCAGAGGGCCAAAATGTGAAAAAAGCTTCATTATCACCCTTCTCTTGCAAAAAGTATAATAAAATTATGAATCACCTCGGGCAAGTGTCTTCTACTATAGCCTCAAGTCGACCAAAGCCTTGTGAGTGGATTTGGTAGATGGAAACTGAAAGAAGCCCGTCATACATATATATCATCATCATCATCATCATCGTTTAACGTCCGCTTTCCATGCTAGCATGGGTTGGACGATTTGACTGAGGACTGGTGAAACCGGATGGCAACACCAGGCTCCAATCTAATTTGGCAGAGTTTCTACAGCTGGATGCCCTTCCTAACGCCAACC
>NC_068984.1:23080962-23083285 GCF_001194135.2 Octopus bimaculoides
TATATATATATATATATATATATATATATATATATAAATGTGTGTGTGTGTGTATGTATATGTTTGTGTGTCTGTGTTTGTTCCCACCATCATCACCTGACAACCGATGTTGGTGTGTTTACATCCCCTTAACTTAGCGGTTCAGTAAAAGAGACTGATAGAATAAGTACTAGGCTCACAAAGAATAAGCCCTGGGGTCGAATCATTCGACTACAGGCGGTGCTCCAGCATGGCCACAGTCAAAATGACTGATACAAGTAAAAGAATAAAAGAATAGATTGATTTTGTGCATGGATAGCTTAACTGTAGTAGTATGTCAGCCAGAAATAGGAATGTTTTCTGACTACAATGGAGAAAATACAAGAGACGTCCAAGGGTTATTCTATTCTATTGATGCAAAATCTTAAACACAACAAAATCTGCAAATTATATGCATATAACATGATATCCCTAAAAGAACTCTTTTGGCAGCAACAAAGCAACCAATTACAAGGAAGTTAGTGAAAAGAATATTCTGTTCTTTTCATTCACTGGGATGCTAAAAGAGTATCAAGATACATTTGTTTGTTCAGCCACTTGAATCAATTCTCTCAGAATGTGGAAGATGTCACTGATGAACAGGGAGAAATATTCCACCAAGTTATGAAGGTAATAGTGGAGAGATATCGAAAGAGATGAGATGTGAATACAATGGTCGATTACTGTTGGAGTATAAAAGAGGGATGCCCAAAGCTAAAACATTCCAGGATGCCTAAGAAACAGAGCTTTCTTCCTTCATACTGATATTTTACATTTTCAGGGGTTATCATGTTTTGAATACAAATGGCTGATTTTATTTTGTTTAAAATCTTGTATCAATAGAATAGAGTGACCCTAGGCCACCTTTTGTATTTTCTCCATCATAGGCAAAAAACATCACCACTTTTAGCCAAAATCTTACTATAATTAAACTATCTGTGCACAAAATCAGCTACATTCATAATTTTAGTTTATTTTATGCAAGGGGGTAGAGTGACAATGAAGTATTTTTCACACTTTGGCTCTCTGCTCCAAAGTCAGATCAAACTAAATTTAATAGTGAAAAACCAAGGTAGTGTGTATACAAACATTTTGATGTAATTGGTAAAAACAAATAACATATCTGGATTTGGTACAAAAAAGTGCTTCATAAACACTTGTCTATACAACAGAAAACTTTCTGTTCCAAAATTCTGTAGACTTGTGTAATTATCATCATCATCATCACTGTTTTAACACTCACTTTTCCATTCTTGCATGGGTTGGACAGAGTTTATTGAGCTAGATTTTTCACAGCCAATAAAGAAAGAATTATTATCATCATCATTATTTTTATAATTAATTACCTTTATTATTTCATTCTGCAACTGTACTATTTTCTGTTTGTAGTTGTTCAACTCATTTGTCTGACTAATCATCTTCAACTTCAATGTAGCTTTAAAGTGAAAAAGAGAAAAAAAAGAAAGAAACAACAGTTTATTCTTGCTATTCATTACTTCTATGTACATGGAAGTGAGACATGGTGTCTGAGGGAAAGCGAAATGGCAATTTTGAGAAGGACCAAGAGAGCAATGATAAGAGCAATGTGTGGTACGAAACTATTGGATAAAACGAGGGCTGAGGACTTGATGGGGATGCTGGGGTTGAAGGAATTGGTGGAACAGCTGGCGAGGGTGAATGTAGTGTGATGGTATGGTTATGTGTTGAAGAGGGATGAGGATTGTGTTCTGAGGAGAGTGCTTGAGTTTAAAGTGAATGAACCTCGAAGGCGAGGTCAACCAAAGAAAACGTGGAGGGGACAGGTGAAAGAGGAGATTGGGAGGGTTGGCCTGAGGAGGGAGGATGCCCAAAACCAGGTGAGATGACGAGATGGTGTGAGAGTGGTTGTTGTAAGAGTGAGGCAGATCCAGCTACCCCCGTTAACGGGGACAAAACCGGATTTAACATATTGCAATTCATTCATATATACAGGAAAGCATTTAATGGCCACATTTAAATACATTGAATATATGTACATTTCCTGTAAATATACAGGTTGCATTTTACACCCACCTGCACATTCTCTTACCTCTCTTATTGGTTTCACATGCTATATATTTATTCTTTTCAGTCATTTGATTGCGGCCATGCTGGAGTACCGTCTTTAGTCAAACGAATCGATCCCAGGACTTATTCTTTGTAAGCCTAGTATTTATTCTATCAGTTGCTTTTGCCAAACCACTATGTTATGGGGACATAGACACACCAATATTAGTTGTCAAGCAATGCTGGGGTGACAAACACAGGCACACAAACATATATATAT
>NC_068984.1:23083314-23083970 GCF_001194135.2 Octopus bimaculoides
TATATATATATATATATATATATACACATATATATACGACGGTCTTCTTCCAGTTTCCATCTCCCAAATCCACTCACAAGGCTTTGGTCAGCCTGAGGCTATAGTAGAGGTGCCACATAGTGGAACTGAACCCAGAACCATATGGTTGAGAAGCATGCTTCTTACCACACAGCCACACATCATAAAGTGAGGTTGTCTGTTTTCAGTCTTTAATGAAAATATACCTAGTCATGAGGGAATATTACCATGCATGAAAACAGGAGAGGGTTGGTGACAGGAAAGCACCCAGCTGTAGATTTCCTGCTTCAATAAATTTCATGTGACTCATGCCAGCATGGAAAAGTGGACATTAAATGATGAAAACAATAATGGCGACAACAGCAATGATGATGATATGTATGTGACACGTATGCATGTGACTGTCTGCTTTTCGTGATACCAACAGTATCATTCATTTCCAGCCAAGGGGAAACATTACTATGTTTGGAAACAGCTGAGGGTTGGCAACAGGAAGGGCATCAGATTGTAAAAATCTAAATGGATTCTGTTTGACCCATGCTTGCATGATGGTGGTGGTGGTGGTGGTGGTGGTGGTGGTTTTGGTGGTGGTGGTGGTGGTGGCGGCGGCGGCGGCGGCAATGATGATGATGACGACG
>NC_068984.1:23083980-23086340 GCF_001194135.2 Octopus bimaculoides
TGGTGGTGGTGGTGGTGGTTTTGGTGGTGGTGGTGGTGGTGGCGGCGGCGGCGGCGGCAATGATGATGATGACGACGACAACGATGATGATGATGATGATAATGGTAATGGTGATGATGATATACATTCCTACATTACCTGTAAACACTCTTCATGCTTGAATGGGCCCTAATGGCAAATATATGATAGTATTATTCGTTTATTTTCTTTATTTAGTGTTATGAAGAGTTGGCAAAAGGTAGAGCTTAATCTTGTTTACAAAGGAAGTTCAAGTCTATCTTTATTCACGTACAAGTAAAACTGCCATTTAGTTTCTGAGAAAGAGAAAATCCTCTCAAAAGTTTCTTTTCAAGCCGTCTCTATTGTTATATTTCCATAAAACCTAAATGACACCAGAAGCTATTGAAATAAACGTCTCTGATTTTTCATAGGTGATTGGATTCCCACTAAAGTGTTTGGCTCCATACAGGGCATGGAGGACAAATTAGTTTAGTTGTATCTCTGCCCCCACATGAGGCATTTGTTGTTGTTGTTGAGCCTCAAGTCAGCTTAACTGAGCTAACCTATGATAAAAGACATTGCAGCTGTGACCATCTCGTCTTTTTAGTGAATGTCTAGCATTATATTATCAAATGTGTTCTTTTCTTTTCTAAGATTGTAGACAGGCTATGATTTGAGAGAAGTCTGGCTGGTATTTCCTGCAAGTTGGTACTGTCTTTTATAACTGACAATTTCCGGTATGTAGTGTAAGCAAGATGAAATAAATAATTAGGAAATATATCTATCTCACACATTCATTTTTGCTAAGAGTTTCTCACAGTTCTTTTCCATAGTTCAGACTATGAGAAGCTGGCAGACTTATCTTTAAAGAAGATTATAACACATATGACTAAATGCTGGGTTTTTGTAATAATGCTACAAGATTGCAGCATAATATTACAAGGTGCGAATATCCAGCAAAGGGTGCCGATAGAATAAGTACTAGTTTTAAAAAAATAATAAGTACTGGGGTTAATCTAAAAGACTAAAAACTCTTCAAGGCAGTGCCCCAGCATGGCCGCAGACTAATGACTGAAACAAGTAAAAGATAAAAGATAAAATGCTATGAGCTATTGCAAACAGGAGACATTTTTTGCCATTTCCAATCTCTAAATATGTCCAGTTATTTAATTTAAGGGTTGTCAGATCAAAGTATTTCTAGTTCAACTTAGATTTTTTTTTTTTTTTTGTTTTGTATTTTCATTAAAAGAAAGAACCCTGTATTAAAGTAGGACTAAGAAATTCAGAGATATCCAGGGACACTTTAAACCATACAACTCTTACAAATCATTATTCATTTTATTGGAAATAAACATCCTATTTACAACTGATTGTAATTTGTTATAGACTATAATATTTGTCATGTGTTAATACACTATACTAAATTAAGGTGGCAAGCTGACAAAAGCATTTTGTCCTTCTGAGTTCAAATTCTGCCAAGGTCAACTTTGCCTTATGTCCTTTCATGGTCAATAAAATAAGTGCCAGTCAAGCACTGGGGTCAATGTAATCAACTTAATCCCTCCCCCAAAACTTGAGCTAAAATTTGAAACCAATATACTATACTAATTTCAGTTTTTGCTTACTCATAGCTAAACTTTTACTGTTTAACTTTTTTTCATACTACTAAGAATTGTTTTAGCTAGTCATCCATTTCAATATTTTCTGACTCATCGGTATTCTTGAGAATAGAAATATATTGTGTAGAGATGTTTCTAGAAGTTCAGATCTTTGACTTCGGTTATTTTTTTTGGGGGGGGGAATACTCTTTTGCTAAGCTTTCCAGTTGTTACATAAGACCTAGGCTGAAAAAAGAAGGCCATAATAATGAGCAATCAGAATGGGAGATTTTCTAAGCAGAATGGGAGATTTTTAGGGTATCAACATCACTGTAAGGTCACTCATAATAAATGCTCTTAGTAAACAGCCATTGAGAACTCAGCAGATTGTTGGCAGCTTGTGGATACACACATCTACTTTCATGTGTGTGTATATATATATATTGTGGAGGCGCAATGGCCTAGTGGTTAGAGCAGTGGACTCGCGGTCATAAGATCGCGGTTTCGATTCCCAGACCGGGCGTTGTGAGTGTTTATTGAGCGAAAACACCTAAAGCTCCACGAGGCTCCGGCAGGGGATGGTGGCAAACCCTGCTGTACTCTTTCACCACAACTTTCTCTCACTCTTACTTCCTGTTTCTGTTGTGCCTGTAATCCAAAGGGTAAGCCTTGTCTCACTGTGTTACGCTGAACATCCCCGAGAACTACGTTAAGGGTACACGTGTCTGTGGAGTGCTCAGCCACTTGCATATTAATTTCACG
>NC_068984.1:23087727-23090227 GCF_001194135.2 Octopus bimaculoides
CTCTCTCTCTCTCTCTCTCTCTCTCTCTCTCTCTCTCTCTCTCTCTCTCTCTCTCTCTCACTCTCTCAAGCATAAGAAAGAATAAGGAAAACTTAGTTGATTCCTAACCATAATTTTCCATAATCTCAGCTTTGGTGATTCCATCAAGGTTACTGTACTCAACATGAAAGTCTGTCAGATTTTCATGCCGTGCTACAATATTCTGCAATTGTATGTTGGCTGCTTGCAGCTGTGCCACTTGGCTATTCAGTGCCAGAATATCCTCTCCCATTCTGCGCACTGCCTGTCTATAGCGATTCAATTCATCATGTGGCAGAAGTTCAGCTGATAAACTCACAGGATTTTCTACATGGCTACAATATAACAAAACAAACATTATAATGAATATACACACATATATATATACGTACATACATGCATACATACATACATACATACATACATACATACATATATACTTACACCCCCACATATATATATAGTAAAATAAGGATTCAGATACCTGTTAATAATTAAAAGCAGTTATTGAAAAATATCACATTTTCTATACATTCATCAATCGTTAGACATACCTGTTGTTAAACCATGGTGACCAGAATTCTCTGCTATTGAATGGTGAGTCAGGTTTGTGTTGTTCAACACCGGTGGTATCAGAAGGTCCCTCACTATTCATTCTTCAAACTTTATCTGACTGTTGAATATAATGTTTCAAAGAAATGATGTTTACAAACTGCCAGTTAGATGTGACAGCCATATAGAAGTTTACATGACAAATGTATATCTGTATACAATTTTAGATAAAAGAAAAAAAAAATGAAAAACAAAAAGGTAATATATTAAGATTTTGTTAGTTGAGATAAATCTTTACCAGGGGTGGAATAGGTCTAACATAAAACTTGGTTTAATAGTACTCTTTTAGCCTCTGGTAACTCCTGTGGAGTTCATTCTGTTGCAAGCATTTATCCCAAACACACAGTTCACTCCTTGCCTATACTGCTGACATCAATAAGGACATCAATTTCACTAATCTTGATGGGGGTTTATAAACACCATTGACTCAGGCACCTCTTCACTTACTCTCTTTTACTCATTTACTATTCAGCTGCTGTGGATAAGCAATCACTGAGTGGTGAATAACAAACAAGCTGAATAAAAATCTGTTATGTGCTACACAAACAGTATTAGATTTTATCCAGTTGAGTGGCTATTTGCAACACTAGTGACTGTTTATTCACTATTTTACTATGTATCAGTAGCAACAGATTTCATCTAAGAATGCAGTTGGCTGTGAGTACATGTTATTGACAAAGCTTAACAAGGCAGAAATGCATCAAATGTAATCACTAGCCACTGCAGGAATGATTTTTGTTTGCACTCTGTATGTGTTATGTATTTTCAAATACAACATGGCCATAAGAGATATTTTCTCCAGATGAACACTGCAGTAAATTTGCTATACACAATGTATTTACATTAAGTATGATATATAGATGGCTATTTTAATCTATTACCACTTTTGTTGCATATAACATATTTATATGTGAATAAGAATAACCAGAGCAAAATTCAGAGAGGTCCTACCTCTGCTGATAACAAAGGGTCTCTTGCTAAGAGTGAAAAGTAGACTGTATGACACATGTGTGCAAACAGACATACTACACGTCAGTGAAGCATGGGCTGTAACTGCTGAGGGCATGTGTAAGCTTGCAAGAAATGAAGCTAATATGCTCCGCCGGATGTGAAATGTAACTGTACATACACAACAGAGTGTAAGCACCCTGAGAGAAAAGTTAGATATAAGAAGCATCAGATGTGGTGTGCAAGAGAGACAACTGTGTTGGTATGGTCATGTGTTACATATGGATGAGGACAGCTGTGTGAAAAAGTATCACACCCTAACAGTGGAGGGAATCTGTGGAAGATGTAGACTCAGGAAGACCAGGGATGAGGTGGTGAAGCATGACCCTCGAATGTTGGGCCTCACAGAAGCAATGACAAGCGATCAAGACCTTTGGAGATATGCTGTGCTTGAGAAGACCCGGCAAGCCAAGTGAGACCATAGCTATAGCCAATGTGAGTACCCTTCAATTATTGGGCAATATGCTGTGCTTGAGAAGACCTGTTGAATCAAGTGAGATCACTGACATAGCTGATGCCAGTACCGCCTGACTTGCACCCATGCTGGTGGCACATAAGAAGCACCCTTTGAGTGCGGTCAATGCCAGTTCCACTGGACTGGCTCCCGTGCCAGTGGCACATTAAAAGCACCATTCGAGAGTGGTCATTGCCAGTGCCACTTGACTGGTTCCCATGCTGGTGACACGTAAAAAGCACCCACTACACTCTCGGAGTGGTTGATGTTAGGAAGGGAATCCAGCTGTAGAAACATTGCCAGATCAGACTGGAGCCGGGTGCAGCCATCTGGTTTCACCAGTCCTCAGTCAAACCATCCAACCCATGCTAGCATGGAAAGTGGACGTTAAACAATGATGATGATGAT
>NC_068984.1:23092491-23096682 GCF_001194135.2 Octopus bimaculoides
ATATATATATGTACATACATATGTACATATATATATGTAAACACACACACACATCCTTTAGTAGAACAATCATTTTCCTCTTTTATGTTTCTTGACTTATTCAAAATACAAATACAAAATTAGTGGTTTTGGGAAATTATGTAAAAAAAAATGATTACAGATAATACAATGTACAATTAAAATACTTACCTGTGAAATGGATTCAATACAGTTTGGTTTGTTTCTTTCCTATACACTATTTCTATTGCTTAATGGTGACGTGTCCATATATGTCAACATAACAGAGAGTAAAACACTACTTATGTATGTATATGTATAAGCATGTGTGATTATAGGTATGTATATCTATACACATTCATTCATTTACATACACACACATCCATATACAATGGACATTAAATGTTGATGATGATATACTGTACTTATACATACATACATATGTATGAATGTATGTATGTATGTATGTATGTATGTATGTATCTATCTATCTATCTATCTATCTATCTATCTATCTATCTATCTGTCTGTCTGTCTATCTATCTATCTATGTATCTATCTATCTATCTATCTATTTATCTATACACATGAAAGTCAGGACCACAAACAGCTTTTAATTGATGCATTCCATTAAAATTATATCTTGCCAGTAAGATCTGATTAAGATTACCTGTGGCAGGTTGTAACATGTCTAGATTTATATACATAAGTAGAGTGTGTATATTATATTGTTGCCAGAAACTATTTGGAAATTCCTGAGAATTGTCCTACATGAAATTTTTATGTGCAAGGGGTGAAGAAATAGCATTGAACTGGCAAAATCATTAGAGCATTCAATAAAATTCCTTGCAGTATTTGTTATAGCCATTTATGTTCTGAGTCCAAATTGGGTCAATGTCGACATTGTCTTTGACTAACCATCTAGAACTGGGTTGGGGTTGATATAAATAAAGTACCAACCAAGTAATGAGATCAGTTAAATTCACTGATACTTCAAGCAAGAGACTGTCTCTGAGATTCTCGAATGAAATTTTATAGTGCTTGAGCGAGGTCGTTGCCAGTGCTGCTGGACTGGGACTTGTGAAGTTGGCACGTAAAAAACACCATTTTGAGCATGGCCATTACCAGTACTGCGTGACTGGCCCTTGTGCCGGTGGCACGTAAAAGCACCCACTACACTCTCAGAGTGGTTGGCATTAGGAAAGGCATCCAACTGTAGAAACTCTGCCAGATCAGATTGGAGTCTGGTGCAGCCATCCGGTTCACCAGTCCTCAGTCAAATCGTCCAGCCCATGCTAGCATGGAAAGTGGACGTTAAACGATGATGATGATGATTTGTGTGTTAAGGGGAGATAAGGATATAAACCTCAAACAGTTGCAGTATTTCTGAGAGGAGCAGCAATTCATTTATATATATATTCTTTAATTTTAATTGTTTCACTCATTTCACTGTGACCATGTTGGAGTACTACCTTAAAGGGTTTTAGTCGAACAAATCAACCCCACGACCTATTCTTTGTAAGCCTAGTACTTATTCTATTGGTCTCTTTTGCCAAACCGCTAAGTTACAAGGACATAAGCAAACCAGCATCAGTTGTCAAGTGACAGTGGGGAGACAAACACAGACACATAAATATATACATATGTGTGTGTATATATATATATATATATATATATATATATATATATATATATATATATATGACGGGCTTCTTTCAGTTTCCATCTACCAAATCCACTCATCACTTAACATCCACTTTTCCATGCTTGCATGGGTCAGATGGAATTTGCTGAGGCAGATTTTTCTACAGTCAGACACTCTTCTCGTCATCAACCCTCCCCAGTTTCCAAGCTTGATAATATTTTCCCACGGTAGATATGTTTTCCCACAGAAGACTGGAAACAAGTAGCATTATTTGTATGACAGTGATGCCTATGTACATACACACATGCACACACACACACACACACACACACACATACACACACACATGTACGCAACATGCTTCTTTCAGTTCAACCAGATCCACTCACAAGGTTTTGGTCAGCCTGGGGCTACAATAGAAGACACCTACCCAAGATGCTATGTAATGTGACTGAACCCAGACCGCCTGGTTGGGAAGCAAACTTCTTAACCACACAGCCACACCTGATATCATCATTGCAATTTTGATAATCAGCAAGTAAACATTAATCATCATCATCATCGTTTAATGTCTGCTTTCCATGCTGGCATGGGTTGGACAGTTTGACTGAGGACTGGTGAGCCAGAGACTGCACCAGGCTCAATCTGGTCTGGCAAAGTTTCTACAACTGGATACCCTTTCTAATGCCAACCACTCTGAGAGTGTAGTGAGTGTTTTTACATGCCACTGGCATGAGGGCCAGTCAGGCGGTACTGGCAACGACCAAGCTCACGCTCAAAAGGTGTTTTTATGTGCTACCTGCATGGGAGCCAGTCCGGCGGCACTGGCAACGACCGCGCTCAAATGTTATTTTTCATGTGCCACCAGCACATGTGCCAGTAAGGCAACGCTGGTTACAATCATGCTCAAATAGTGCTTTTCACATGTCACCAGCACGGGAACCAATCTATGGCCCTGGCAATGGTCACACTCAGATATGCTTTCAACGTTCCACTGGCATGAGTGCCAGCCAACAGCAGAAGTGCAAAAGAGCAATGAATTTGTGTGCATGTGTATGTATGTCTTTAGGCTGTATATGTATTTGTGCATATCACCTTTGTCTTCAACATCAATAGTTTTAACTTACATTGCATTCTTCTTAATCTGTCAGCTTAAAACCTAACAAGTCAATCACTTATTTGCAGCATAATAGTGGATTACAAGACATTATCTGAAGATCCATGGAAGATTAAAACTATTAGCTGTAACTTAATTTGAAGAACATTCTGCTATTAAAATATTCTGTCCAGGGAAATTGAGTAATTAAAAACAGTGACCTCTTTTCATTTCCAAATATATTCAACAGTTGAAAATTTGTACATATTAGAATATGTCCATACATCCTAACATTTCTTTTGCTATTATTCTGATGCACACATGCATGTGTACATACATACATACATACATATATGCATACATATGTTTGTACATACTACATACATAGATATATAGATAGATACATACATGCATGCATACACCTATCTATCCATACATGCATATATTCATACATACTTACATATATACACACATGCACATGTACGGCGAGCTGGCAGAAACGTTAGCACGCCAGGCGAAATGCTTAGCGGTATTTCGTCTACCGCTACGTTCTGAGTTCAAATTCCGCCGAGGTCGACTCTGCCTTTCATCCTTTCGGGGTCGATTAAATAAGTACCAGTTACACACTGGGGTCGGTATAATCGACTTAATCCATTTGTCTGTCCTTGTTTGTCCCCTCTGTGTGTAGCCCCTTGTGGGTAGTAAAGAAATAACACATGCACATGTACACGTACACATGCTCACACGTACATATGTATGTGCACACACACGCACGCACATTTGGCATTATAGAGGGTCATTAATAACATGGCACTTTATTTTATTTGCATATTACATTTCAGCAGATTTATTGCTGAACTTTCTAGTGTCTTAGTGAGATTACATTCCTACAAATGCACATGCATATATTGCATGCATGTACACACACACACACACACACACACACACACACACATGCCCTCACTCTCTCTTGCACACAAACACTTTCTCTCTCTCACACACATACACGTATATATGTTTTGTTACACAAACAGGAAAAAGTATCCAATGTGTATATAGTAGATGGTTCTTTTCATAGCTTCCCCCCCTCTCTCTCCCTCTCTCCCCCTCTCTCTCTCTCTCTTGTTCATTTTTTAATTCTTCAATCCCTCTGCTTCCTATCCCTCTCTGTTCCTCCCACCTAACCGGTGTTCAACCAAGCATGATCTTTCTTTCTTGGCTTGACTGCTGCCTGCTCGCACAACACCTTATTTTCCTGTCTCCTGACTTTCATCTATGTTTATTGCTGCAAGGCTTTCGCTTCACACGCCAGCTTAATTTGTCCTTTTAGTCGAAAGACACCTGTTGTTATTCTTGTTGTTTGTATTTGTAATCGTGTAACATTTTCTCCGTTTTCTCGGGGGGGTTTTTTTGTCCACATTGTCAGACATATTCGCCCACTTTCTTCCCAAAA
>NC_068984.1:23097057-23099168 GCF_001194135.2 Octopus bimaculoides
ATATATATATATATATATATAAATTGATATAGAGCAGTAAGTATTAAGGCAAGAAGTTAAATTCTGGTCATAAAGTGACCAATGGTTTTGTATCCATGAAAGCTATAGCCCATCTATACAAAGACAAAATTTAACTTTCTACCTTGCAGGCATGAGGAAACGCTAGGATAACAAGGTTTAACGGCTAAAAATGCTAATGAAGACGGGTTATCTTCCCTGGACCAGAGGATGAAAAACCTTTATAGTCTCATAATAGCCTAACCAACAAACAGGGAGATCGAATTTTCCAGTAGGTAGTGCTTGAAATGGACACATTTTGAGAAAATTTTTGTACGACTATTTAACACACCAGTCTTAGCATAGTCCTTAATATTGGGTCTCTCTGCAATGCAGATTTTGTAACGACCACTCCCATTAATATATGGGCCTGGATATTCTATGATCTTCCACTTGATATCATATGGTGTCCTTCGATCTTTGAGATGTCACATTTGGCTGGCCAGGGAGGTGACATCAGATGTCCTGGCTGATCTGATATATTTACAAGCTTGGAAGGTGGCTATATTCCCACTCCTGGTATATCTCTGGTAGGCTCTGATCCTGGCGATGCTGTTGGTAACTGTGTTGCTGATATTGTCATTATGGTGCAATGATCTGGCAGTGTTGATACATCTGCTGTCACCGCAGTTGTTATCGCTGTGGTTATTGCTTCTGATCACATGGTTGGCGTTGATGCTACTGACATTAGTGTAGGTGTGGCTGGTGGTAACATATGGTGTGGGACTGGTCACTCCATCGGTGTTGATGATAATTATTTGGTCATTGTCTGTGGTGGTGGTACTGGGGTCGCCAGTTACCTCCTCTGTGTCATTAACCCTGGACTGACCATCACCTCTGGCTGTGGCAATTGTACTAGCATTAGAGCTGGTTAATCTGCTACTGTCATTACCTCTGGTGCTATCATTGCTGTTCGATGGTACATTGCTGGTAATGTGGATAGCAGGTCTAGGTATCACTATAGCTACATAGATGACTCCTTTGGCCTCGCATCGGCCTCCTACTGGAGAGTTATTGTATACCCTGCAAGAGCAACATGCCTCCTCCTTGGTTTTATCGGTATTTCTTAAAATGGTTTTTATGTTAGGTGCACACCTAAAGGAGATTCTTAGGTTGTGCCTGTTAAATAAATGCCTGTATCTATGCGTCTATGTGAAATGCTTATCTATTAATCTGAGGAAAATACTTTCTACACAAGTCTTGACGTTGAGTGAGAAGGGTGGGCCAACCAAACGATGTGTATATATATATATATATATATATATATATATAT
Source organism: Octopus bimaculoides (assembly GCF_001194135.2). NCBI lineage: Eukaryota > Metazoa > Mollusca > Cephalopoda > Octopoda > Octopodidae > Octopus > Octopus bimaculoides. The sequence continues at coordinate 23,098,388 of NC_068984.1, forward strand.
ATATATATATATATATATATATATTAGAAAAAATAATAATCAGGTACTCAGATGTCTGAATGGTTGTATATTTACAGATTTTTATTCATATGTCACATGTTTTATAAATTAACACTTTCACCTAGTCTTGTAGGTTTATCAAATTTTGAGAGAAACTAGTCTTGTAGGTTTTCAAATTTATATATATATGCTGCTTCACAACCAGTGTCAGATTGTTTATGTTTCCATAACTTTGTGGTTCAGCAAAAGTTGCTAATAGAATAAGTACCAGGCTTAAAAAATAAATCCTGATGTTGATCTGTCTGACTAAACTCTTCAAGGCACTGCTCCAGGATGGCTGAAGTTTAACGACTGAAAACAAGTAAGATAAGATAAAAAAAAAACTTGCAAAATTATATCCAGTAAATATGTGTAGGCATTCGTTAATTCTAATACAGTTTATTAACCAAGAAATTAAGATACAAAAATAACCCAAGACAACATTACAACCATTTTCCAGGAGATTACCTTTTTATAAAGAGAAAATAACCATCAAGTGATATATATAAATATATATACAAGTGGGGTAGTGAAAAATTCCTGGCCTTAAGGGTATCATGAAAGGCCTGGCTGGAGGTCCAACCTTCTGAGTTCTTTTACAGGCTTAGAAAAACTGAAGGACCACTGCAGTAAGTGTATGAATCTGAGAGGGGAACATGTTGAATAAAATCATAATTAACTTATCCTCCTGTATTTTCTCTTACCCAAAGCCAGAAACTTTCCAGCACCCCCTTATATATAT
>NC_068984.1:23099506-23100459 GCF_001194135.2 Octopus bimaculoides
ATATATATATATATATATATATATACATATATATATAATTATTCAGTAGCCATGATAAAACTCCGAGTTTTTGATGTCAGGGCGGAAACCCACGACGCCATCTCTTCTGTTATCTGGCCATAATATGTATGTTGTTTGAATCATAAGAATTTAGGAATTTCGAAGACATGAAATAGATTGTTTTTAATGCTGAAACTTGAACTTAAAGTATAATAATTGCCTGTATGTATAAAATCACCTTTTTTATCATCAAAAACTGTCATGCAACTTGAATGCCATCACTTATAAACGTTCACAACCTTTTTCCAATGGATTAACTTTTGAAAACAAGTGGGGGGAAAATGTTGACATTGTGTGTGTGTGTATGTGTGTGTGTGAAAGTGCATGTCCTAGTGGTCAGGATATTGCACTCATGATCGCTAGGTCATAGGTTCAATTCCTGGACTGGGTGGTGCATTGTGATCTTGAGTAAAACACTTCATTTCATGTTGCTCCTGTCCATTTAGGTGTAAATGGGTAACCCTGAGATGGAATAGTCTTCTGATCCAGGGGATCATCATTTGAAAGCTAAAACAATATGAAACACATTGTAACAAGTGATGTATAACAACATAGCCTGGCCAGTACTGGTCAATATGAATAGGTACGCTGGGTAAGTGCGATAGTTGATCGACTGTTAGGTTCCAGGATCACAGTTAAGGCTAGATCTAGGGATCTGTGGTAGGGTTATGCTATAACAGTTATATATTATATTAATCAAAACCAAGGTAGAACATGTATCTCATGTCATTTAGAGTAATTTAATTAGGGTAAGGTGAATTTTGAAGTCCTGAGATACTCATTCTGTTTTGGTTTTCATTGTTTCTCTAATATAATATGTATATATGTGTGTGTGTGTCTGTGTGTGTGTGTATACAAACATACATATATATATATACATGCATATATATATA
>NC_068984.1:23100849-23110849 GCF_001194135.2 Octopus bimaculoides
TATATATTTATATATATATATATATTTATATATATATATATATATGTATGTATGTATGTATGTATGTACATTATATCATTATTATGAACAACATTTTCTTTATATTATCAGCAACAGTGACAGCAAAAGTTTTTCATATAAAATACAATAATGATGATGATAATGATGGGATGCTGTATTTTTCGTTGTTTCTCTACAATGACAATTCACTGAAATAAAATTGAGGTTATTATTAAAGAAATGTAGTAACAATGATTAATATTCAAGAGGGACATGAAATAATGGTTATGAGATGGGTTATGATCTCAAGGATGGATATCAGATGTAAAAGAGGGACAACATTAAAGACAGTTAACAATATATGTAACAAAAGTACATAAAGTACCACAACCATTGAATGGTAAAGATAACAATGCTCATGAAGAGAAACCAGTTGCAGCATGTACTAGAGTACTCAACAGTATTTCTGTTCACTTGCCAACCATGTTGTTGAGTGTAGTAGATGCAATTTATCATGGCACCAACTCTGGAGAGGTTGCCTTATTCCCTGCAAGACTAATGAGTTCACTCTACAGAGTCACTGTTCATTAAAACAATCATGACCAAGAGTGAATAGAAGAGGCAGAATGGTCAAGATGATGAAACAGGAAAGAGTATAAACTTGAGTTTGATGGGAGAAAAATGTTTTAAACGAAATGCCCCTTGGTCTTTAAAATTAAGATAAAATTTTCAAGTAGATTATATTAGAGCTGAATAATATATATATAAAAGGTTACAATCCAAGCCGTATCCATGTGAAGCACATCTGCATGTTTACATTAATAAAATGTATGTATATAGATATTTTATTTTGAATGAAATATACATAACATTTGGAATTTCTGGTGAATTCTATTTGCAGGGTAATGACATATCAAGACAGAAGACTAAAACAGTTTGGTACATTATTTTTAAATCTTTATCTGAAGTATTGCTAATAAGAGGTTCTGTGCATTTTTCTTCATGTAAACTTTTGTAACTCCTACTCTGTAACGAAACATGTGTAACATGGAATTAGAAATATACCAAACTTTTTCAGTCCCCTTGTTTTGATAAAATAAAATTTTCAAGTCACGTTTTGAAATGGAAATATATTTGTATTCCCAATTTGGTATTTCTGCAGAAGTCTTTGACTTGTAGTGTTGAGAGTAAGCCATGCTGGCATAAATGTTTCCCTCTCTACACAACTGACTATCTAGAAATTATAGCTATACAAAACAAACCAAAGGAGAGGCTTTTATGTGGTCACTATCCCTGCTAGAAATAGCAGCTAAATATCCTTCAAATCATACCCTGTTGTTTAAAAAAACAGAAGGCCAGAGTAAATAATATAGTCCTTGATCATAAGTGTTATTAATCAGGGTTAACTCGAGGATAAACAACAATAAAAACAAATTAAACAATAAACAGCCATCTGTATAATATATTTAAAATATATACATTGTTGGAAGCTTGGTCAACTGCAGCATTTGTCTTGAGATAGCATCTGTCATAGACAAAATGCTATGCATCTCTGAAATGCTAGCAACAGAAGGGAACCTGCTGAAGACACTTAAAAGACCAGATAATGGTATTAAGATGGGCAGTGGATTTAATCCACCATTGAAGTAAGCCACAGCAGCATTTATGCTCAGAAGGCAAAGTGTTGGAATAAATACCTCAAGAGATTTTGTCTAATGTTGCAATGACTCACCAATTTCATTACCTGTGAGGGTTTAGTGTTGCAAAATGGCTCAATCATGATTGTGCAAAAAAAAGAAAAAATTAATACTGTGTGGCACCTTGAGGAAGTGTCCCCTACTATAGCTCTGGGCTGATCAATGCCTTGTGAGTGAATGTGATAGACAGATAGTGTGGGGAAACCTAATGGGTGTGTGTGTGTGTGTGTGTGTGTGTGTGTGTGTGTGTGTGTGTGTGTGTGTGTGTGTGTGTGTGTGTGTGTGTGTGTGTGTGTGCATGTGTGTATGTGGCTGTTTTGTGTTTGTCCCCCACTACCACTTGGCAACCAGTATTGGTTTGTGTATGCCCTTGTAACTTAGCAGTTCAGCAAAAAAGACTGATAGAATAAGTAGAAGGCTTAAAGGAATTAGTACTGTAGTCAAGTTGTTTGACTAAACCCCTCAAGATACTGCCCCAGCATGACCACAGTCTAATGACTAAAACAGTAAAAACACAGCAAGACATATGCATAATGAGGAAAGGAGAGATAAGAGTCGAGTGAGCATGGGTGGAGGGGGCATGAAATTAAGCTACCCCAAGGGGCAAAGAATACTGTAGTGATGGGAGAAAAGTCAGAAAGAGGAGACAGCATATCTGAGGTGGAGGTAGAGTGTGTTACGGTGGATAAATTCAGTTATTTTATGTCTGGCAAAAAACAAAAATGTAGAATTCTACTCTTCATCTCTGTATCAATAACCATAAGACAACCTCTACATGGTCGTTTGGCTTACTAGAAACAGCAACCAATTTCCTCTTAAATCTTTCCCTGTGGCTGTGTGGAAAGAAGCTTGCTTCCTAACCACGTGGTTCAGGGTTCAGTCCCACTATGTGGCACCTTGGACAAGTGTCTTCTACTATAGCCTCAGGCCAACCAAAGCCTTGTGAGTGGATTCAGTAGATGGAAACTGAAAGAAGCCCATCATATATATGTAAAAAATATATATATATATATATATATATATATATATTTATGTGTGTGTGTCTTTGCGTATGTGTTTGTCTCCCCACCCCATCATTTGACAGTCAGTGATGATGTGTTTATGTCCCCATAGCTAAGTGGTTCAGCAAAAGAAATCAATGGAATAAGTACCAGGCTTAATGGCAATAAGTACTGGGGTTGATACATTAGACAAAAAATTCTCCAATGCAATGCCCCAGCATGGCCACTGTCAAATGACTGAAACAAGTAAACAATAAAAAAAAAAAAATACCATCTTAAATTGAATGTATTGGTTATTCTAGTTAAGATTACAGCATTCCAGTAATAAACAAGATAGGATGGTCATGGTTTTAGTGTCTTTGATCATAAATATGTTCTGTTAGGTAAAAAATAACAATGACGATAATGACATTGCTAAATATGAGAAATAAACATGGAAAGGTCTTCTTATCTCTGTAATGAACAAACAAATTTGTAATGGATTTGTTCATTATTTGTAAGGAACAAATAAAAATAAAGATGTTTTTTTTTATTTATAACAGTTCTAAAACAAAATCTTTTGTTCTTGTAGTTGATATACAATAATAATAATAATAGTGATGAGGGTCACTCACATTGATTTCAACGAATGAGTGTTTGAAGGAAAGGAGTTTGATAAATAATAATAATAATAATAATAATAATAATAATAATAATAATAATTACGGTTTCAAATTTTGCCACATGGACTGCCATTTTGCGGGTGGGAGGGGCCGAGTCAGTAACATGGACACCAGTGTTGTCTCTGGTACTTAATTTATCGACCCCGAAAGGATGAAATGCAAAGTTGACCTCAGCAGAATTTGAACTCAGAACACAGTGATGGCCGAAATACTGCTAAGCACTTTCTCCAGCATGCTAACGGTTCTGCCAGCACACCACCTTACAAAAATAACAACAACAACAACAACAACAATAACAATAACAATAACAATAATAATAATAATAATAATAATAATAATAATAATTGTATAAGTTGTTCAATAAAGGCAAAACAAGAATTTTATTTTTGTGTGAATTTGTTTAAAATGTTTTCCACAACACTTGTTAATTATGAAAATAATTTTTTTACAAAAACAAAACTGAAGTAAACAAACAAACTCAAGTTGACTATGCAGTGCTGATGAGGTTCAATGAGATAGAAATATGACTGTTGCTGACATTATTCCTGATAACAAAGATCAGATTTTCCATTATTCTTTTTAAAAAAATTACTTGTAAATTTCTTGAAATTTATCTCCCCTTTTCTCAGTGACTCTTTTGGGCTTTTCAGCTTGCTTTTTTTTCAGCTTTTTTTTTTTTTTTCTAAGAAGAAAATTTTTATTTATTGGGAATACATCATTGAATGGCTAACATCTATGTGATTTATCAATATAAGAATGCTTATAAAAATATTACACCGTGTTTAAGTAAAATTTAGAGTTGTCTCCCCTGATTGATGAGAACAGTCCTGTTCTCATTACCGAGGATGTAATGCCAACCACTCCAAGAGTGTAGTGGGTGCCTTTTATGTGCCACTCGCATTGGTGTCTTTTACATGTCACCATCATGGATGCCGTTTATGTGTCTGGCACAGGTGTCTTTTACGCGTCACTACGTTGACGACTACAATTTCACTTGGCTTGATGTGTCTTCTCAAGCATAGCAAATCGCCAGAGGTCTCGATCACTTGTCGTCACCTCCACTCACCTTGCTTAACCCATTAGCATTTAAACCGGCCACATCTAACCTAAATATTCTACCTGTTTTATGTTCATATTCTCAAATTCTGGCCTTTTACATCTACTCTGTGGAGGCGCAATGGCCCAGTGGTTAGGGTAGTGGACTCGCGGTTTTGATTCCCAGACCGGCTGTTGTGAGTGCTTATTGAGCGAAAACACCTAAAGCTCCACGAGGCTCCGGCAGGAGATGGTGGCGAACCTTGCTGTACTCTTCCACCACAACTTTCTCTCACTCTTTCTTTCTGTTTCTGTTGTGCCTGTAATTCAAAGGGTCAGCCTTGCCACACTGTATCACGCTGAATATCCCTGAGAACTACATTAAGGGTACATGTGTCTGTGGAGTGCTCAGCCACTCGCACGTTAATTTCACGAGCAGGCTGTTCTGTTGATTGGATCAACTGGAACCCTCGACGTCGTAAGCGACAGAGTGCCAACAACAACATCTACTCTACAATAATTCTAAAAATATACAATCACATCATTGAAATCTCTAAGTTACAAGATAATGTATGATTAATTCAAAACAATGTGAAGTATTGAATTTGACAGAGTAATCTGAATGCTAAAGGGTTAACTTGCTTAACTCTTACAAATGAATAAATTAACTAAACCATCTTCCATCTAACCACTGCAAACAAAACAAAGATTAACAAACAAAACAAGGATTAGAAGCAAAACACTTGACTTACGCTATCTCCTACCCTAGGAGGAAATAAAATGGTTTTAGGCAGTATCCCACCTCTTCAGATATATGAAAAAAGGATATTTGATTCAAACATTTCAGAATACTGCTAATAAAGAAACAAACTAAAAGGGTTGTAGTTGTTTTAATAACCTTTCTACTGAAGGCACAAGGCTTGCAATCTAGTGCAGAGGGGACTAGTCAATTACATCGACCTCAGTATTTCACTGGTACTTAATTTATTGACCCACGAGAGGATGAAAGGCAAAAGTGACCTTGGCGGAATTTGAACTCAGAACGTAGCAATGGGCAAAATACTGCTAAGCATTTTGTCCAGTGTACTAATGATTCTGCCAGCTCGCTGCCCTTGCAGTTGTTTCAATAACAATAATAATTTTAAAAATTACTAATACAGACTTTACTCTGTAACAATAGAGTTTCTCTTCAGAAAACAATTTAGGTAACCTTTGTTTGTTAATGAAGGCCAAGACATTGGTGTAAAGCATGCTTTATTGTATGTTGACTGCAAATTGGCAGGGCTTGAAAGAATAATGGAAAATTTGGTTTATATATGTAGAAGTTATATCAGATTTTCCTTCCTTCAGTTTGTTTCCTTGATATGCAAGATCTTCACATAAATCTATGCATCTTCTGGAAGTTGCTCACTAAGCTTTTCCACCAGAAACAAATTACCAGTTGTTGATATTGAAGTTAGCTTATTTCAGTTCAAGCTTAAATTGGTCCTTGAAACAGTAGCAAGAAAGTCTTTGAGTTTTTATTTATTAATTTATTTTCCTTGACATCATTTCCCATAAAATGCCAAACATGAAGTCGTTCTTTCTTTAATTTTTTTTACTTATTTCAGTCATTGAACTGTGACCATGCTAAAACATTGTCTTCAATGGACTTGAAGTTGATATTCTTTTATACAGTGATGGCTTGAAGACATTCATTATACAGTGATTTTAGTTGGTTGTAAATATTTCTCCTGTGGATTCTAGTTAATATAACGCTTATAATTCAGTATTGATGATAAAATATAAAGAGGGAGAAAGAGAGTGGGGGAGCTCAGTTATTTTGAATTTCATTTTAAACTGATATCTGTTTGAAAAAAGAAATAAATATAAATCTACAGAAAATTATATATAAAATGTTGTAATAGCAATCAAAGTGTTAATTTTAAATACAATACAGTTTCAAGTAACATCAAAAATTCTGACAAACATTACACAGTAACAGGGTGGTATATTCATAATACAATTGTGAATTGGGCAGGTTTACCATACGTTAATGGCTAGGAGAAATTTTTTATTCAGGAATGACCTGGATAATTGCTATTATACAGGGATGAGTTAGAGAGGTTCAATACTTGGTTGTGACTAGGTAAGCTTCATTGTACAGTGACAGCATGGATAGGTTCATTATACATTAATAGTTCAATGAGATTCATTGTACTGTGAGGTTGATTAATTCTATTGTGATGACTGGGAGAGATTTATTGCAGAGTGGTGGCTAGGAGAGGTTCATTATATGGTGGTAACTATGGCACAGTGCTAAGTGATGAAAAGACAAGCTCCATTATACAGTGACAACATATTAGACTCATCTTATAGGGAAGGACAACTAGGATATATATTGTACAGAGATGACTTGGTCAGCTTCGTTACAAGGTAAAAGTTGACTAGAGCATCAGATGGTGATGACTAGAACATATATTGTGCAGTGAGGACAAGGTCAGTTTCATTGTGCAGAAATGACAGGGTCAGTTTTATTGTGCAAAGTAGGGCAGGGCAGGTTCATCATACAATGATGGCTGGGACGGTTCATATCACATAAATAGCAACATAGGGTTCTGATTACCTTGGGTGATTAACCAGATTTCTACACAGAAACATGTGTCAGATATATTATACAGTAGGGTTAAGCCAGGTTCATAATACACTGATTGTTAAAAATGGATTTATTATCCAGTGTTGGCTAAATCATGCAGACTGGCAGTTTAACTACAGGTGATGCTTTATACATCAGTGATATTTCGTTGGTGGGAAGTCTAGATCCAGATTTTAGTAATCACAGTGTTTGCTAAAATAATTATGTATGTGTGTGTGGTCTGGTGGCAAGTCACTGGCCTTCATCATTTACTCCTATACTATGGCATTAAGCAGGTATAAAGTGCAACAACAAAGAATATACAACTGAAGAACTATACACAGTTAATATGAGCTAGTTACAACAGAAGTTTTACAAAGCTTTGAAAGAGTAAAAGTATTACTTGTGTGTATGTTTGATAGAATAATTATTAAAACGTTACATTAATGATTAATTTTGCTGTTTGTATTTCCGGATATGTTACAGCAGTACTGCGATTGATAATTCAAGTTTCTTATAGTTTATGACAGACTGGGATGATTATACAGTGATGGTCAGACCAGCTTCATGTTATAGTGATGATTTGGCTATGTTTATTATAAAGTGAGGGCTTCGTCAAGTTCATCATAAATTGATTGTGAAGTCATTAAATGGAGACCAGCTCAGAGAAATATCATCAACTGTGACAAGTAGCTTAAGTGAACGTGGTGTTATACAGCTCAGTGATATTTTACTGGTGTTAAGACTAGCTCTGTACTTCAATAATCACACCAGTTGCTTAAAAAAAACTAAGTGTGTAGTCAGATGATAAGATATCAGCTTTCATAATATATTATTATATTATGCTTTCGAGCCAGGATAAATTGATACAGCACAAGATACATAATTAATGAAGTGCACGTAATGCTTTTCAGTGTTTATCATATGGTATTGTGACTTTTCAGCATAATTTTACTACATATCAAATTTCTTATATAAAAATGGGTTTACCAGGATTTTTATACAGGGTGTCCACAAAGTTTGGGTACATGGAGTAAATAAAATCATAACATAGACAATTAAATATAAGAAATAATAATTTCTTTAAGTATGTGTTAATCCTATGTACCCAGACTTTGTGAACACCCTGTATAATGACGATTAGGTCAGTTTCATTATGCATTAATGGCTAGATTAAGTTTATTGTAGAATTGATAGATGCAGGCATGGCTGCATGGTTAAGAAATTTGCTTTCCCAACCACATGGTTCTGGGTTCAATGCTACTGTGAGATACCTTGGGCAAGTATCTACTGCTATAACCCAACCAAAGTTTTGTGAATGGATATGGTAAATGAAAACTGAATTCCATTATATGTATGTGTATTTGCATGCATGCATGCATGTGTGTGTATGTGGTGGGGTGACTATGAATACGTGTGTGGTTTTGTCTCCTTATCTTGATACCATGTGATAGTTGTAAATGAGTGTCACTGTCATGCAAGCAGTGTCATTCATTTCCAATATTCTATGAGAATATGTCTGGCTATGGAGAAATATTACCTTGATTAGAAACAGATGGGGGTTAGCAACAGGAAGAGGCATCCAGTTGTAAAAAAAATTTGCTTCAGCAGACTTTGTCCGACCCATGCAAGCATGAAAAAGAGGTCAGTGAAAGTGATGATGATGGTGGTGGTGGTGGTGGTTGGGGGGGGGGGATTTTCATTTGACATGGTTACATCAGGCTCATTGGATAGAGATAGTTAGGTCACATTTTTCATGCAGTGATGTATCAGAGGGATTCATTATAAAGTGATGACTAATTAACTTTATTAAACATTGATGGCTTAGTTGGATCGTTTATAAATGATGACTAGGTGAGCTTTTTTTTTATGCATTTATGACTAGCATAAGTTTATCATTAAGTGATGGTTAGATCAGGTTCATTATAAAATAAAAGCTAGGACGGTTCATTTTCAAGTTGTGGCTTCACAAATTGCTATGTATATCATTTTAATTATTTAATGATGGTTAAGTTCATTTTGTTATAAATTCATAACGAGGTCAATAACTGTGACTAAGATCAGTTTCACTGGGAGAGTTTAAAATGATGGCTTGGAGAAATGAATAGGATATACATTATATAGTGATGGCTCAGAGAGATTTAATTTGTACTGATAAGTCAGAGAACTTCATTCTACAGTGACGGCAAGGATGGATTCTTTTTATACAGTGATTGTTAGCAAAGGTTCATTATTGAATCATATAAAGGAGAGATTCATTATGCAGTAACAGTATACTCAGGTTCATAAAATACTGATCACAATGTAGATTAATGGCTAAGAGAGTTCCATTATACAGTGTTAAGAGAGAGAGATAATTGTATAATAAGCAGGAGAGGTTTGTTTTATTGTAATGATTGGGAGCAATTTGTTATACAACAATAAATGGTTCATTTTCATTATAGAGTGATCACTAGAAGAACTTCATTATGTAGTAATTAGTAACACTGCTTTATTATAAGGTCACAGCAAGGAAAGATCCATAATGTTGTGATGTATCTGATATAAATGTTACACAATGATTCCTAGGATGGATTCAATTTTCAGCTGTGGTTAGAAAAGATTGATTATAAAGTGAAGGTTGAGTATAAATAATGTTCAGAGGATTAAGTTAGTTTCATTAAACAATATTAGTAGGTTAGAATTATTATATGGTGATTATGACATATATTGGACAATGGTTACTAAGCCAGTTTCATTATGCAATAACAGTTGGCTAGATTCTTTTTATGATGATGGCTAGGACATATTGTACAGTGGGGAATAGATCAACTTCATTATGAATGATAGTAGGGCTTGTTCATTATATGTTGAGGGCTAGGACGGTTCATACTACATCAATGGCTATCTTGAGTTTATATTGCAGTGAGTGATTAGCCAGATTTTCTATACAGAAATGCGTGTCAGATATATTATACAATAGGGTCAAGCCAGGCTCATAATACAGTGATG